>NW_005876165.1:0-10498 GCF_000147115.1 Myotis lucifugus | reverse complement strand
TCTCTCACCCAGAATATCTACTGATCTCCTAATCACCCTTATAGACGAACCCCAAATGGAACTCATCATGATTTCCCCCTTTCCCCCTAAAGTCCTCATACATTTCTATCTTGATGAATGGCATATTTTTTTGAAAAAAAAAGTTTATTGTGTGAAAATATATAATTTACAGATTCTTTAAAATGCTTTTGTAGATGATAACTTGATTTCTTTTTTTTTTTAACCTCTGGGATTCCACAGTATGTCCCATGTTTCTATGTCTCTCAATCTATTTTGTTCAACAGTTTATTTTGTTCATTAGATTCCATATATGAGTGAGATCTTATAATATTTGTCTCTTTCTGACTGGCTTATTTTGTTCAGCATGATATTCTCTAGGTCCCTCACTGCTGCCTCAAAGGGTAAGAAAGCCTTCTTTTTTACTGCTACATAGTATTCCATGGTGAAATGGTACCACAACTTTTTTGTTCACTCATCTACTGAAGGGCACTTGGGCTGCTTCCAGACGCTATAAACATGGAGGTACATCCATTCTTTCTGATTGGAGTTTGGGGTTTCTTAGGATATATTCCTAAAAGTGGGACCAATGGATCAAATGGCAATTCCATATGTAATTTTTTAGGAAACTCCATACTGTTTTCCATAATGGCTGCACCAGTCTGCATTCCCACCAGCAGTGTACTAGGGTTCCCTTTTCTCCACTTCCTCACCAGCACTTGTCATTTTGTTGATTTGTTGATTGTAGCCATTCTGAGAGGTATGAGGTGATTGCCTCTTAATCTACTCAGAAATTGGGGGTTTTCACCTTCCTGTCACATCTAATTGACCAGGATATCTGTAAATATCTCTTAATCTTTCTCTAATGTCCCCCCTGACCTTAAATACTTTTAAGTGTATAATACAGCACTGTTAACTATATTGTTATGCAACTGATTTCTAGAAAGTTTTTCCACTTGCAAAACTGAAACTCTGTATGGATTGAACAAAACTCCCCTTTTTCCTCTCCCCACCTCCACCCCTGCCCTCACAGGGGCAACCACCATTCTCCTTGCTGTTTCTAAGAGTCCGATTATTTTAGATAGCCCACATAAGTAGAATCATCAGACTCTGTCTTTTTGTGACTGGATTATTTCACTTAGTACAATGTCCTTAAGGTTCAATCATATTGTAGCATATGACCGGATTTCCTTTTTGAAGGTTGAATAATACTCCATTGTTGTGTATACCACATTTTTTCTACCCATCTATCTGCCAAAGGACATTTAGGCTGCTTCCACCTCTTAGCCAGTGTGAATAATGCGGCAATGAGCATGGATGTACAAGTATCTCTTCAAGATCTCACTAACTTTTAATCTTCATTGCCACTGCATGGTACCATGCCACTAACCTTTCTTATTCTAGATGACTGCAGTGGTGTATTTCCGTGCTCCCTATCTGGTCCCCATCTAGAGTATTCTCTACCCTGCAGCCAGAATGACCTTCTTAAATTGAAAATCTGATCAGGTTGCCTGTCTGCTACATAGTATTTGTCCCAAGAGCCTTTCAGGACACAGTGGAAATCCCTTCATTTTATCTTAAGGTCCTCCATGATATGACTTTCATATATTGTTTCTTCTTCACCTAGGAATTTATGCTCCGGCCACATGAATTCTCATTGCTCATTATGTCATGTTCTCCAACATCCCCATCTTTTTTCACCTGCTGTTCCTTTGTCTACAATGAATGTACCCCTATTTCTTGAAGTGGTTCTTCAAGCAGAGCAGCAGCAATAGAACCACCTGGGAACTCATTAGAAACTCAAATTCTCAGCCCTACAGCAGATGGACTGAATTAGAAAACTTTGGGGTAGGCTTCAGCCATCTGTGATGTAACAAACGCTATAGGTGATCTTAATGCAGGCTGAAGTCTGAGATCCTACTTTAGAGACAATCTTTCACTTCAACCAGCTTTGTTCACCCCCCCAGAAGAAGCCTTCCATGACCTTGCCACCTCCCCACTGGGTCAGGTGTCTCTTATTTGCTTCCATATCATGTCCCTGTCAGGGCATGTATCATTATGTTGTCAGTGTTTGTTAATTCGCTCCTCTCCCATTTTAGACCCTAAGTTCCTTAAGAATAGAGACTGTATTTTATGGTCATCAAACCACCAATGTCTTCTCTAGCACTTGGCACAAATTAGGGGCTAAAAAATGTATGACTGAAGCCCAGTCTGTGTAGCTCAGTGGTTAAGTGTCAACTATGAACCAGGAGGTCATGGTTCAATTCCCAGTCAGGCACATGCCTAGGTTGTGGGCTTGATCCCCAGGAGGGGGCATGCAAGATTCAATGATTCTCTGTCATCACTGGTGTTTCTATCTCTCCCTCTCCCTTCCTCTCTGAAATCAATAAACAAATATATTTTAAAAATTAAAAAAATAAAAGAAATACAAACTATGTATATTTTATGGCACTGAAGATTAAGCTAATTGCATTTTATGGTAAACTAACCTTTGTGACACCCTAAATTGGACAGATCTAGTTTGAAAACTAGCAATCTAAGACCCTAAAGGTCAAGGAGCTTGAAAAGTCTAGTGGTCCATAGCAATGGAGTGGGAACGGCGCCATCTTCGTGGCTCCTGGCCCATTTTTTCCCCTCTAAAGTCAAAATAACAGTGCATTAGCATTTGGCAAAAAACATGCATGCACATTTTTCTTCACATTTTAAAGGAAATTCTGATCCAAGTTCCTCCAGTCAGAATGATGAATTATAGACTTTATAGTGCTACTGAATTATGATTTCTTTAAATTATGGTTTACAGTGGAAATGCCGATATCAGCTATTCATTAAAAACCTCCTATTTCCCCTTTTATGTCTCTTTCGTGCCCCAGACCCATAATTTCTAAAACTACAGGTGATTTCTTTGTCATGGCTCAAGGCTGATACACTTTGGAGTGTAATTATGTGGGCGCTAACTAAAATGCAGGTCCGTAATGATTCATTTGCAGGCTTAGATGCTGTGGCTCTGACTTAAAGAGGGGTCCTGGCATCACCCCTGCCCCTAGATACAGGGTTGCAGTGGGGCAGCTAATTGTCTGAACTAATATAGCTGTCACCTCACTTCACACCTTTCCATGAGCCCGTGCTCTTCCCACACAGCAGGCAGGACCCCTTGCGATGGAGCTCACGGCCTCCCCATCCTCACCATTTCTCCTCTGCTGGCCTCATTTCTCCAGTCTTATCAAACTATTTACAATTTTCCCCAACAATCATATTCTCGCTGGCCTCTGGGTCTTTGCATGTGCTGTTTTTATGTTTTATGTCTTTAGTGCCCTTTGCCATCACCTGCCCCCAAAACTTTCACTTGGATAATTGCTACTTATCTCTCTGGATTCAGCATAGATATCCGCTTCTTTGGGAAACGTTGATAACAGAAAGGAAACTTCTAATGGGGCTCTAAGAAATGGAATGACAGTTTCTCCAGCTATATGGAGCTATAACTAGCTGAGTAATTATACCCAAAACGTTCTGATTAAACAGATATAGGCCTGAAAATCCCTTCTCACTACTCAAGGAGGAGTCCTGTGACTGTCTGGGATGCTGAAAAGAGGACACCAGCAATGGATAAAGAGTTTGAGGTGAATTCCATCTATGTTTCCTGTCACTCTGGGAATTGAAGTTTCTTTTTCAAGTCAAGGAGAAATGTGTTTACAGGGCGGTATGGTCTGGGTTCTGGGCCAGGCATTCACCAGATACAAAAAAAAAACAGGTCATTCTGTCAGATCCCGTCAGCAACCTCGAGCCCTCCCACCCAACTCACAGTCATATGGAGAGACGCTCCCAGAGAGAGCTGAGGCGCTTCAGGCGTCTGCGGTAAGATCGCGATGTTGAACATGCGGCTCTCCAGGTGGGTGTGGGCATCGGTGGCACTGGAAACCTGGAAAGAAACGTCCTACTGGTGAGCCTCGGTCGGGCAGAGCGTGTTGCACGTGTTTATCCCCCTGCCCCACCTTTAAATCATCTGTCTTTGAATTCCATCTGCTCCTGCATTACAAAGGTAGACATAATCCTTTTAGGCAATCCTGAAAATGCAGGAAAGTACAAATATGACATAAATAAATCATCTAGAATTACAATACCTACAAATAGTGGTTATTAACACATTGATGCATTTCAGTTTAATCTTTTTCCTATGCATATGTCAAACTCTATATTCATTTGTGTCCTATAAATTTTTACTGAACATAATACATTAAACATTCTTCAAAACACAATTTTTGATAGCTGCATAATGCTTCACTGTGAGCACGCACAACACATGTTAGATATGTGATTTTTATTCCATTTTTAAAATTTGTACCCACGCACAGACACATCAGGTTATAAATGACACATCATAGCCTAATCACTGCAAGGCAAGAGTCATAATAATTAGTGATCACAAAATCCAATTTTTCTTGCTTCAAAAATGCTGAAAACAGTGATGATTTTCCTACTGCAGCTTCTCCCCTCCTTCAGGGCTACTGAGCTGCTCCCTCACACTCTCTTCTCTGTGGTCTGCTCCAGCTGAGGCTTGTTACACAAGAATGGATAAGGCCTGTGTGGCCACGTGTAGTTGCATTAATTTCATATGAGAGGGAACAGGGTGCCATACATTCTAAGAAAAAGGCAGAAATAGCAGCCCTTTCTTATGTCTTCTACAGTTAGGCCAACAACAACAACAAAACTGTCTTCTCTGCCCTGGCCAATGTGGCTTAGTTGGTTGGGTGTCATCCCGTGCACCAGGAGTTTGAAGGTTCAATCCCCTGTCAGGGCACATGCCTGGGTTGTGGGCTTCATTCCTGGTAGGGAGCGTGCTGGAGGCAGCCAATTGATGTCCACTCTCATATCGATGTTTCTCTCTCTCCCTCTGCCTTCTTCTCTCTATAAAAAAATCAATAAACTATTTTTTTAAAGAAATTTTAAAAACTGTCCTCCCTGTATCTTAATCACATCCAATGCCTGGAGCTTAAATTCAGAATATCTACAGGTTGTCAAGGTGCCATCTTACAGTATCACTATCCTATATAATAAAAGGGTAATATGCAAATTGACCCTAACAGCAGAACGACTGGGAATGACTGGTCGCTATGACACACACTGACCACCAGGGGGCAGATGCTCAATGCAGGAGCTGTCCCCTGGTGGTCAGTGTGCTCCCACAGGGGGAGCTCTGCTCAGCCACAAGCCAGGCTGATGGCTGCCAGCACAGCGGTGGTGGCGGGAGCCTCTCCTGACTCCTCAGCAGCACTAAGGATGTCCAACTGCAGCTTAGGCCTGGTCCCTGCTGGTAAGTGGACATCCCCCGAGGGCTGCTGGGCTCCCAGAGGGATGTCTGACTGCCAGCTTGGGCCCGATCCCCCAGGGAGCGGGCCTAAGCCATCAGGTGGACATCCTCCGAGGGGTCCCAGACTGCAAGAGGGCATAGGCTGGGCTGAAGGACCCCCCTGAGTGCACAAATTTTTGTGCACCAGGCCTCTAGTATATAATATGAGTAACAACAGCTATAATTCACTAAATGTCTTTCATGGGCTAGCTACTTCTCAAAAGTGATCATATATAATACCCACAGAGTGGATATTATCTCCTTTTCTACAGATGAGGAAACTGATGCTCAAAAAAAGTTAAGCAAAATGTCAAAAATCACACAAAAACAAAAGGGTTGGTATTTAACAGGTTAGCGGACCATGATCTTCCTACTGACCAAGATGACTCAGTCTCAAAGCTTTAGGAAAACATGTTCTCCCATCTCTTGAAGAACGCTATGCAGGTAATAAAATGTGAGCATATTGCCAAGCAAGGGAATCTGTTCTTGATTCCTTAGTCAAGATACTGGTGTGAACCATGTTGGTCTTTTTAAAACCACATCCGCTGAGGCTATGTCAACATGATTTGAATATATCAAGACCAGGGCCCTGCCCAGGCCAAAAGTGACATAAGTGTGCGTGCTTTCTTCTCCCTATGCCATGCTTTATTTTGAAAAGCCACAAGCATTACATAAATCCCACGTCTTACAGGCAAAGTAACAGATGGAATGCATTGATGGCTCATGACAGCACATAAACATTAAAATGAAATGAAATTGATGCAACTCATTGTATTGCAAGTTTTGCTTGAAAGGAAAAAGGGAAGAAAAAGAAGAATCATGAAAACAGCATCTTCTTTTAGTTTAAAATCCTTGAGGGACATTAAAATGAATGGGAAAAGTTGCTGTTTATTTTGGCACATAGTTAAAGTGTCTGCGTCATTTCAAATCAGAATATGAGGTAAGTCCATAAAACAATGAGACTTTAAAAACAAGCACACCAAACCTTTTACATCCAGGAGAACAGGATCTCAGAGAGCTGTTTCATACGTGCAATAAAGACGCTGTGAGTGTTCAAAATGCACTTTTGAAATGCCTTCCAAGCGAGTTCAAAAATCACTTTGAACTTGTTACTTCATAATTACTCCCTGTTTCGACCCAAAGTAATTACTACTCTCTTCTTCATACCAGACATGATTCTGAATGACTGGCTATATGGTTACATTTTAAAATCTACTTCCAAAGGATGCCATACCGTCACTATTGAGGATATTCTTCAGAATTTCCCATGGGTTTGGAAGGAGATTTCCAATAGGAGTTCTAAACACATTTTGAGCAAAATGTGTGAAGACTCTTCAAAGGGAACCACTTACTAAGTAATGATGTTCAACAGAATGTCTTAAACTCAAGTGAGTTTGTTTAAAAAAATCAGTAAATTTAGCTATTTTATAATTACCCACTTAGTAACCAACTTGCAAAAGCAATCAAATATCATTATGAGCAGGTGCTGAGAATCCCTTTCTGGGGAAATGCTCCATGTTGATAATGTTCTTCCTCAGGCCTAGGACGGCAAAGGCAGAGCTGAGGATTCTAGTTTGCTGAGGTGACTTCTTTGATTGAGGTCTTTGCCTCCATTCTGACTCATTCTTTGAGGACTGCTGAGTCCCCAGGTGCTAAAAATGAAAAGTTAATTCCAGTAAAGGGCAAATGTTTGCTCTCATTCATTGGACATTAATGTGCTAGTAAAATCTCCTTTTAATGGTTCCCAAGTTTATTTCAACTTGCTCTCTGGAAAAGCACATCTTTTATATCATATAAATTAGTCAAGCAATGAGGATGTGCACCCCAGGCCTCGGAGGCAGAATGTATGATAATTTTAACAAGGTGAGCTATTGGGGTAGTTTACCTCCAGCTGGATTCGAGACAAAAGAAGAGCCCCAGACTCAGAGGGGCTTTGGCTGATCATCATGAACGCATCTCTATATTTTCTCTACATTTTCCCAAATTCTCTTCTGCATCTATGTTTAAATGCTCTTTCTCATTCATACTCCCTCATTCCTTTGTACTTCTGTTCAGTTCTTTATTTCCAATTTGTCCATGACAGAGGTTTGTCTAATTTATTGGTCTTTCCAAAGAATGAGGTTTTGTACTCATTTATCAATTCTAGCATTTTATAATTAGTTGTGTGCTTATCTCTATTAATTTCTTCCTTTTTTTCTTTCCTTAGGTTTCCTTTGTAGTTCTCTAGCTTCTTGAGCTAAATATTTAGTTGATTTATTTTCATGATCTTCTGCTCAATAATAAGAGCTTAAGACCATCAATTTACTTGAGTGTTATTTTATCCAGATCATTGAAGTACTAATAATTTATTTCCTCTTCATCATTATTTCTTAATAGTTTGCTATTTTGATTTCCTTTAAGAAGTATAATTATTTGAGAGACTATTTTAAAAATTCCAAATGGTTTGAACTTTTTTACCTTTTTTAAATGGATTTCTAATTATCCTATATAATAAAAGGCTAATATGCAAATTGATCAAAAGGCAGAACAACCGGTTGCTATGACACGCACTGACCACCAGGGGGCAGACATTCCATGCAGGAGCTGCCCTTTGGTGGTCAGTGCACTCCCACAGGGGGAGCACCGCTCAGCCAGAAGCCAGGCTCACGGCTGGCAAGCACAATGGCAGTGGCGGAAGCCTCTCCTGCCTCCACAGCAGCACTAAGGAAGTTCAACTGATGGCTCCGTCAGTTGGACATCCCCCAAGGGTTCCCAGACAGTGAGAGGGCACAGGCTGGGCTGAGGGATCCCCCCACCCAAGTGCACGAATTTCGTGCACTGGGCCTCTAGTATTTCATAATAACCAGAGAATATCCCCAGTATCATTTCTTGTTCTTTCATTTATTGACAGTCTTCTTATGATCTGGTTGTTTTAGCTGGCTTAGACTATTATAACAAAAATGCCACAGACTGGGTGGCTCATAAACAACAGAAATGTATTTCTCCTACTTCTGGAGGCTGGAAGTCTGAGGTCAGGGTGCCAGCAGGATTGGGTTTGGGGTTGTAGACTGCTATCTTTTCACTGTAGCCCAATGGTGGGGAGTAGGGAGGGGAGCAGCTCCCCTGTGACTCTTGTAAGTGTACTAATCCCACTCATCTAATGCTAATCACCTACCACATGGGGAGGGGCGGATATGAAGATATTAATTATTTCAGGACACAAACATTCAGTTGACAGTACTGGTATCTGACCAATCTTTATAGGTGGTAGTAACAATCCTTACCTAGTGACAGGCAGTATTCTAAATGCTTTCTATGTATTAACTCATTAAATCCTTACAATAATTCTATTCTACAGGTGAGGAATCTGAAGGACAAGTATTTTTCCAAGTAATTTCCCCCAAAATTAGTTAATACGTGGCAGAACTGAAATATGAACCCACTGGGTTTGGCTATCAAGTCTATGATCTTATCAGAAGATGGTAAATGTTCCAAAAACATTTGAAAAAAAGAAAATAAGACTATATTAAAATAAGTATTTTAATATTCTGGAAACATTATTTTCCTAAACACTCTAGCCATTATCTATTATAAATCTCCTTGCTGTAAAATGACTCTGCTTTTAGAGATATTTATAAGATTGAATTAGCAGATTAAAAATATCTCTCAATACTATTAGTTACATTTCCTCTTCCCCCAAATGATTTCTAGGCAATCACAGAAAATTTCCCAAGTTGCTTATAAATAACAGTGATGGTTTTCATCAGACCATTCAGACATCAGAAGTCAGGAAGCAAAGGGTACCTGAAAGCGGAAGGAGTCACTCTGGGCTGGGACTCCTGAGTGCCTGTACCACACGATGCCTTCATTGATGTCTTGCTGGCTGAAGGTGCTGGTGGGGGTTGCTGTCCTCCCATCAGGCAGGTGCTGGCCTTCTTCAGCGGGGCTGTCTGCAGGCATATTAACCAGAAGGACCACCTCCCCTACAAAAGCCACGGAGTTAGTGAGGATTCCTGAGAAAAGTAAAAGTCAGAGCTCTCATCTCCTTTCTACCACTTTTTTCCCCCCAGAAAAGAAATGATGTAATTCTGTATTCTTGTATAAGGTAAAGGGAAGAACGTTAATGCAGAATCCAATAGATATCATTGAATCCATCTTCAGATATAGAATTCCCAGTATGTTAGCTAAAAGAACTAAAAGTATTTAAGGTTAATTCATATATGAAAGTACTACCTTGTATCTATTAAAATTACATAAGGAGACCCAAACAGCCATGAACACTGCAAACAAATCTTTAAATACTGGGAAATTGCATTCATTTCTACCCACAACTTCCTATGAACAGAAAATGCTTTCCAACCAGAAAGTTTTTGGTGGAAACACAATGGGAAATCAGAAAAAAATTCAGAAAAAGTTATCATTGGGAGAATTCTGTATAATGAACATAATAACAGCTAATACGGGAATGCATATGGCAGGCACTGCATGAAGCACTTTATGTGGTGGTTCAAACCCAGCTCCATCACATCCAACTGTGTGAGCTGATTTATGCTCTATAAGTTCTGCTCATCATTGGTGAAACAAGAATAATGATCCATACCTTAGGTGCTTTAAAAATGTCGGTCATCCTTCTCATTATGTTTTTACTCTTTCTGAAGATGCTATTGTGATCTCCATTTTAAAGACAAAGTTCTTTAGGCTCAAAGCAGTTCAATAACTTGTTCAAGGTCATACAAATGATAAGTGGAGCAGCTGGGATTTGAATCCTAATCTTATATTCTTGGTCATGAAACTCTGTTAACAATCATGATTATTTTGTGTTCACAGGCCAATATTTACCCTGATAAACATTCTCCTCCTTCATTCTCTAAACTTCATTAGAATTGAAGCAAGGAAATCCAAATAACAGCACTACCAACAGCCAATCTGTTTCTATTGCTTATTCTTCACCTGAAGCTACTAGCTTTTAAAAGTGAGACTGCAAATACAGAGGTGTTACAGAAACAATTTAAAATTTCACAAGGAGAATATGCCTTCAAGTTGAAGACCAAACAGAAGAATGGATGTACTGCTGAAAATAGAAACTGTGTTCTCACGAAAATGCACCTAACAAATAAATATGAAAGAAGCCTCTCTAATCCTTCAAAGCGCGCGCGCGCGTGTGTTCAAGCGAGCGAG
>NW_005876164.1:3696-12038 GCF_000147115.1 Myotis lucifugus | reverse complement strand
TCCTTTCTGTTTTCTGAGATCCTTTGTTCAATTTCATTTCTGTAGTTCTGTATCTGCCTCCTTATGTTTTAATAATTATTTTGCCTCCCTGAAGAGAAGCTGTTCAGTCATTTCCATATGTCATTCAAGGTGAAGTCCAGGCTCAGAAATCTAAATTATTTCTTGTTTTATCTGTGACAAAATAAGATTCATATTATTTAAAAGAACCTTTCAAAAATAAAAATAAAAGAACATTTCTCTTAACTTATGATGAATGTCCCTTTGACAATGACTTCATATTTATCACTGCAGTAGAGTTTAAGGAGGAATGGTCAAGAATAATGTTCCTGTGCTGGCCAGGTAGCTCAATTGGTTAAAGTGTTGTCCCAATACATCAAGGTTGCAAGTTCAATCCCCAGTCAGGGCGCATACAGGAGACAACTGATCAATGTTTCTCTGTACATCAATGTTTCTTTCCCTCTCTCTCCCCCTTCCTCTCTCTCTAAAATCAATAAACATATCACCAGGTGAGGATAAAAAAAAATAATGTTCCTTTATAACTGCAATAAATATTCCTTTTAAAAAATATATATAATGTTGCTTTATAAACTCCAAAAGAGCACAGAGTACCATATATTTCATATATCTTTGTACACTGTGTGGTATTTAATCTTAGTTCTACATAATAAATATTACTGCTTAAATGAATGAAATAACTAATTCACTAATGAATCCTTGTAACTATCCACAGAAGATGGTAGAGTTTCTTTCACACATGTCACAAGAAAAATGCATGTGATGCCCCTTTTCAGCCAAAGAATAAGTCATTCAATATGATGTGAAGTCATCTAGGTCTCACCACACCTCTCCTGTGTGGGTACCAACACATTGGACTGAAGCCCTTTGTTCCCTGTGGAAAGTCTGCCACCTCTGCATACTTGTCCTCAGGAATGTCGTTCTAGAAATAAACCAGCCTTCTCCCTGGGGTTCATGAGTCATACACAGAAGTTAATTCATTGGAGCAACTGGCTTTTCTTAGGCTCTTTGTAAAAGTATTTCAGAGAGCCCCTCATGGTCAGGAAAGAAAAAAAAACAAAGTTCTTTCCAGCTCCTGCCTCATTTCCTCCACCACCTTATATTTGGCTTTTACTGACAACCTTTACCTGCAGACCCAGATCCCAGTTCCTGAGCTAGTGTTGCCTGAAACAGGAAGTAGACTAGCAGAGCCTCCTCACCCACCCACCTGGCTCCATTCATTCATATTTGGTATCAAATCATACTCCACCATCTCTGTCTTCTGGGCTGCTAATCACACTTGTGAGATACAGCACACCAATGACAAACTTGTATAATCTGTGTCAGAAGGTAGGGCCCAAGAGTTCATCTTTTTGTTGTTGTTGTTTTCATCCTTTTAAATTTTATTTTTATGAAAGAAGTAATAATTGAATACATTTTCACTATGAAACAACAACATAAAGCTGAAGTTCCCCCTTGTTAACTATTTAACTTACATTGCTGTATTATTTTACTGGTTTTTTTTCCAGAATGCATTTTAAATATAAGAAATACATGATTAAAATAAAATTCAAACAGTATAGAAATATGAATAGTAAAAAGAAATGTATTTCAGAACTGCCCCATTTCTACTCCTGTCCACTGTTAACAGTTTGATGGTAGCCATCCAGACCTTTGTAAAATACATTTACATACACATGTATGTATTTAGGCCATTAGTTTTATTTTTATATAAATGGGCTCATACTGTACATCTGTTCTACAACTTTTTTTACTCACTTACTACCTCATAGCTTTCCATGTCAGCACATTTAGCTTTACTTTGTTTGTTAACAGCTGCGTAATACTCCATAGTTTGATTGTGCCATAATTTATTTAAATATTCCCATATTGGTGGGCATTTGAATTGCTTCCTGTTTAGGTTTTGATTATTGGTTATTATAACAATACTGTGCTGAACATCTCTGCATATGTCTCTTTGTGTGCTATCCAAGAATGTCTATAGGCTAGATATCTAGAGGTAGAATTGATGGGTCAGAAAATGGTGCATTTAAAATGTTATATTTTTCAAATTTTACAATTGAAGAGTTAAACACTTTCACTACTCTTTCCCTTTATTCTGCAGAAAGCTCTTTCCTGGGAACTGACATTGACCTTCAGACTATAGACAATGATGTTGTCAGCATGGAGGTTTTCTTCAAAGCCTGGCTACATAACAGTGGAACAGACCAAGAACATATTCATCTTCTTCTTCCTTCACAGTCTTTCAGCAACATTTCCAGAGCCAGAGATAAGCCAAGTATACACTCCTAAGAAAACATACTATATAAGCTATGATTATCCTAGTCTAGGATTAGTACTCAAGATTGATGAGTCATCAGAATACAGAGTCCTTGAGGTTTAGGGATTAGAGGAGGATTTGGATGAAGTTGTCCAGTATAAGCAGGCAGAGTAGGAAAATTTCTAAAAAGTGACCGATTAGAAAACTGAATGTAATTAAGCCCAGATAGCAAGGGACTGCTAGTTTAGAGGCAAAGACTTAGACATCTCAATAACAGGACAGCAGCTATGTTGCATAAGAGCACAGTAAATCATGTATTTCTCAAGTTTTTTCTTATTAATGAGATAGATATTCATGACACTATAATTTGAGGCATGCTGGCACCTCAACAATATCAACAGGGCCTGTGAGTAGAGAAAAAGAACCAAGACTAAACCAATATTACACAGAGGTATTCTGGCCATGGCCGATGTGGTTCAGTTGGTTGAGCATTGTCCCATGCACCAAAGGGTCGCTGGTTCGATTCCAGGTCAGGGTGCATACCCAGATTGAGAGATCGATCCCTCCCTGGTCAGGGGTTAGGTGGTACAAGAGGCAGTCGATCTCTCTCTCTCTCTCTCTCTCTCTCTCTCTCTCTCTCTCTTTCTCTCTCTCTCCCCCCACCATTCCCTTCCTCTCTAAAAAAACCAAATTTTAAAAACCATATAAATAGAGGTCTTCTGGATAGGAAGACATCAAAAGCAACTACCAAGGCAGGCCCCAGAGAGGATATCTAGAGGCCCAAGACCATTTCACAAAGTACATTCTGGCAATGAAAAACAAGAGATCAGTCAGTGTTTTGAACATGCCAACATGGCCCTGGATATTGTTCTGTCTGGTAGGGATACTTCATTCCAGGTCCCAGTAGATGATAGGGGTAAGGCCATTTCTAGTCTCCATCCCCTTTAAAGATTGGCTCAGGACCCAGGGTGACAAGGGCCTGCAAATGGGCCCATCAGTACAGTCAGCCACACTCAGTTTGGAAAAGCTGACTCCTTAAGGTCCCGCTTCAAAGGGAGAGGACCAAGGTGTGTCTTTGGGAGTTGTTCAAAATGGGTTCAGACTCCTGGCCCCAAAGGGAAAGATATACCAAGTCTATCTACTTCCAGAGCTGGGACATGTCCTTATTACTCAGCTTGCCTCGTGCTGGGTAATTCTAAACAAAGAGGCTAGAGATTCACTTTTCTTATTAAGGAGAGAAGGGAGCTCAAAGGCCAGGAACTCTTGAAACCAGCCTTTCTTTTAATGTTGCACAGCATTTGCTCATGGTACCATTGAGAACTTCTCTATTTTGCCCTCTCTCTTTCCATGACTTTCAGCACCATGATCAGAGCCCGAATGTTTGTCTTCATCTACAACCATTTTTCAGCAATCCATAGATCCTCATGGTGCATGGTAGAATTTAGATCCAGACTCATCAGCTCTTCTGCTGGGGAGGACTTCACTGGCATCCAGATGCTCAGACATAGTTGGAATGAGGTCTGGGGAAAGTAGACCTAATCAGTGTTAGGTATGACCCACCTAAGAGTTTATGCAACCACAATAAAGACCAGACTGTAGTTACCCATTATTTAAAAAACTAATGCATTGCCACACACGTGGATTTCTACATATGTGGCTCATTACCAAAAAAAATGAAACAAAACAAAACCCTGAGCTCTCCTACAACAGAATCTTTTGAGGACTGCCCCTAAGATGTTCACTTTGATTCCTCCTTAGAAAGTTCTCCTTCTTTAAGGGCTCCACCTCATACCACCTTCTTCTGTAGCTGCCTATGGCCCTTCACCCCACTATAGATGCTTCCCTCAGAGGCCTCCTTGTGATGGACAGAGTGCACAATCAGTTTCGGATGAGTGCCTTTCCTCATTCCTTGGATTTGGAGTCTGCCACCTCGGCACCTAGGTTCTGTGTGGTGAGAAGCGTGCCTTGGTCTAAGACAGCGCGGGCAAACTACGGCCCGCGGGCCGGATCTGGCCCGTTTGAAATAAATAAGACTAAAAAAAAAAAAAAAAAAAGACCGTACCCTTTTATGTAATGATGTTTACTTTGAATTTATATTAGTTCACACAAACACTCCATCCATGCTTTTGTTCCGGCCCTCCGGTCCAGTTTAAGAACCCATTGTGGCCCTCGAGTCAAAAAGTTTGCCCACCCCTGGTCTAAGACCTACTAAAACAACTTTGAAAACACTGCTAAGACTACTGTTCCCATAGTTCTCAGCACTGACTGCATTAAAAAGCACGTGAAGAACTTTTCTTAAATACCAACAGCTGAGCTTGATCCCCAGAGATTCCCATTTGACTGGCGTGAAATAGAGTTCGGTATCTTTTAAAAGTTCCCTGGGTGATTTTTAATTCCATCAGAATTGAAAACCTCAGCCAGTTTAATACACCTGTCCAATCCTAAAACCCAGGGGCCCAACAATGAAGTCAGGCACACAGAAATGAGGGGAAGCTGGAGTCCTAGGCAAACTCCCTCCTACTGACTTCTTGGACTCTGGGACACACCAGAGGCGCCTCACCCAAAATTAATGCCTAGGTCTGATTGCTGACCCCAGGAGGGCCAGCTGGACCTGACATCTATTCTATCATCCTATTTTTTTCTACCTTATTTCTACTTTTGTTTTTACCTCATATTGCAGTCAGTACAGTTACAACATCAACTACTAGCCTTCTCACAAGGACTCCACATTTGTATATTCATAGCTTTGTTAACAGTATTCAAACCTGGTATAAAGTGTATTGAAAACCTTTGTAATATCAAGGATCCAAGCTTAGTGCAACAGAACATTGCACACTCACTGTGGCATGTAAGCACACCTGCTAGAGCAGAAGCTTAATGCAGATGAGCATAAGACCTTGATGAATAATAACTCATACCTAGTTGAGGCCCCCTCAGAATTGTGATCTAATGCCTCAGTAATGCTCCAAGGCTCAGAAGGTTCTATACTTTAGTTTCTTTGGGGAATTTAACAGTAAACTATTTCAGGAACTTATTCTTTCCCTGGTGTCAAATGCCCCTAGAAGAGCCCACAGAGGAACAGTGGCTGTCAGCTGACTGCCTGACTTCTGCTTTCCTGCTCTGCTTTCATCTGACCTGTAATCTTGCCAAAGTTTAGCCACAGGGAAGCAGCAGAGGCAACGTTTCCGTGTGTGGTTGCCAAAGGGTCTCTGCATACTGTAGTGTTAGCTGCCTCCTCCCCAAAGGACACACGTTCCTCTCAGACTGGATCACAAGCCAGATTTCTCACTATGAGGCACAGCTCAGCCAACCCAGATGTAAAACAAGTAAAAATCATGTCAGACCCAGAAAATGCTACCTATTGTGTAGTGCAATACTGTAGGCTCCAGACCTGCTCTGCCTTCCCAAACCAACCTCTCTTCTCTCCTGCCTTCCACTCTCCTGCCTTCTCCCAATTCTTACTTAGCTAATGGAGGTGGAATGGGTGGCAGATGTTATCACATAGCCTGAGGTAACTTGTGACAAGCATCCTTCCCCCAATGCCTTTTTATTTCTTTTTCTTTTTTTCTATAGTGTGCCTGAAATGTGATCTCCAAGAGCGGCTTCTCAGCCCATCCCTACTGCCTGGCACAGCTGATGGCTCCCTGAAAATGGATGACCCCAAAGGAGACTTCAGCACACTCTACCAGATGGCTTCCCAGTCATCGGCCTCTTATTACAAGCTCCGGGTGATCAAGTATGGGTCATGGGAACCTCCCCAATCCATGCAAAGGCTGATTCTATGGGTTCCATGGCTAGAAAGTCCAGAGATAGAGGACATCCCCAAGTTGTAGGCAGGCGGGAGTCAGGTCCAAAGCAGCAACTAAGGTGTGAGCATGAAAGCGCAGTCAAGCTGCTCCGCACATGGAGACAAATGAGCAGATGATGGAGATGTGCCTCAGTAGGACACTCTGAGGTCTGGATGAGGATTGGAAATCCAGAAAGTCTCTGAATGCAGGGCAAGACAAGGTCAGCAGAAAATGTTTATTGAGTACATATTGTGTTTAGGCACCAGGACAGAGATATGACCTTCAAAGGGCAAGGGGCACGTAGGATCTTCCCCGCCCTCCCACCGCCCCCCCACTCCACCCCATTTCTCTAAGTCAGCGACTTTCAACCTTTTTCACCTCATGGCACACATAAATGAATTACTAAAATTCTGTGGCACACCAAAAAATATATTACTTTTTGCCAATTTGACAAAAAAAAGATATAATTTTGATTCATTCACACTGAACAGCTATGTGAATGAATCAAATGGCTGTTATCATTTTTTATTTGATAATCTAAGGGAAAAGAGGTCAGTACTGACTAAATAGTCAGGTATTTCATGTTTTAAAAATACTTGCAGCACACCGGTTGGAATTCGCTGCTCTAAGTACTAGAATTCCTGCTTCCAGGGGAACCAAGTCCAAGGCGGAGTTAACAATGATGGCAAAGGCCACTTTTATTGCTTCCTAGTTTCTATCACAGTGCCCATGCACAGGTATCTGAGTAAGCTCGTCCATAGGTTTGTGACCATGGATGTTGCTAGGAGCCTTTTAAAATTCATGCTCTTCTTAGATGCATCCTCTGTCACCACAAAAGAGCCAGGACTGGGGAGCAGATGGTATAATCATATTGTGTTATACGGTTGCTGTAACAGCGGAATTATGGAAGTGTCTCCAGGGATGTTACTTAGAATGGAATGAGCTCAGGAGAAGAAATAGCCAACAGTGTCTGGAGCCTTCATGATGGCTGCTTCATTCATTGATTAACAGGCTTTTAGAATGTGCTATGTGCCAGATACCTTGCTAGGCACTGGCCATACGTAGATGAATAATTTATAGTCCCTAACTTAAAGGATTTCACAATAGGGCCTTAGACTTACTGAATTTGAGTGGATCTGGGTCGAGGTTCTTATTATCACTGAGGAGACTTTCACTGCCATTATCTCTTCCCAGGGCTTTAAAATCCAGTGGGATGTGCGAGTCAGTGACGTATGGTCTCCCATTCATCCTCAGACCCACAAGCTGTTGGCAGCTGGACTGGGATGAGCTGGAGACAAATCAGCAGCATTTCCATGCTTTGTGTCACAGCCTGCTGGTGAGTGTTTTGTGTTCCCAGGTGAAGAAGAAGAAGAATGTTAAAGTACCAACCATAGAAGAGCCCTTAGCTTAATCCTGCCCTGATCCCAGACCTGTCCCAATCTTCAAGAGGACAGGAGAAAACTAGAAATACTCTGAAATGTGGGTTAAGTATGACTTGCCTCTGTTGGTTTTATGTTGTAGAGAATAATACCTGAATTCAGTTTTATGATATTAAATTTACAAGACCCTGATTTTTTTACATTTAAATGGCAGCAGGGATTTTCCTAAGTAACTATACAGTATTTTAAAACCTATTTTCTTCCTCACACTGTGCTGGACACTATGGTTCATTTAAAAGAAGAGCACCTAGTCTGTGCCAGACATTGTACTAAGCCCTAGATATTTAATGGTTAACATAATAGACATTATCTTGGCTTCAAGAAATTTACTCTCTAATGGAAGAGACAATTGAACATATATATTCTTAATTGTGAAACGTTTATGAAGGAGAAGAAGTAACTGCTATCAGAGAGCGTCTCTGTGAAAGTGACACTTAACCCTACCAGACCGCTGTACCGATTTTTCGGTAATTTCCACACAAAGGTGGAATATTGGCGCTAGATGAAAGGTAGACCTATTTTCTACAATGTCTCCAAGTTCCATCTTATTCTAACCACTTGTTTGCATGTAACTAACATTTTTCTATATCATGTTGATTTTTTCTATTTAATGCTCAGGAGCCCAGGTATAGGGGACAGTTAGGTTCAGGGCCTCAGGTCTGGTAGGATTAAACTGAGACCTACCAGATAAATGGTAATGAGCCAGGTGAGGGGTGGTAGGAAGAGCACTGCAAGTGCTGGGAAAGGGATGTGCAAAGAACCCAAGCCTAGAAAGAGCTGAGAGAATAATCTATAATAATATAAGGGTAATATGCTATTTAAACCAGACAGCTGAATGAC
>NW_005876164.1:0-2159 GCF_000147115.1 Myotis lucifugus | reverse complement strand
GGGATGTGCCCGCGACAAGTACATGCCCTGACGAATCGAACTCGGGACCCCCCAGTCGCAGCGACGCTCTATCACTGAGCCAAACCGGTTAGGGCCAAAGTGCATTTTTTATAGTTTGCCTCAAACCTAATCTTTTCCAGGAATCCTTTACCAATGTACCGTCCCCTACAGTAATCTCTCCTTTTTTCATTTTTTCCTCTTAAATAAGTTAAAAATACAGATAAGCATAAAGTACAAAATTTTCTTAGCTCCAAGAATTGAGAGTTGTTAGCATGTTGACATATCTGCTTTTAGGCTTTATATGTATTTCTATGTATGTAATAAAATTTTCCCCAATACATTTGAAGTACCTTTGATCCCCAATGTCAAAGGTACTTTCCCACCTCTGCCTAATCCCTGGCAATTACCAACCATGAGTTTGCTGTGAATCCTTCTAGTTCATTTTTCATTTCTTAGTTCTCCCTTTTGTATCATGAATGTTTTTCTTTCTTTTTTTGTATGGAGTTCTTGGTGGTGGCTCTAGAACAGGAAGTTTTCCCTGCTAGATGAGATGAACCAGCTGGTGTTGGTCTGTGAATCCCCTCTAGCCACCAGATTTGGTGAGGAGTATGTCTTGCCTCTCTCCCAAGTATGTCTTGTCTCCTCCCTACTACAATTCTGCATTTAATCCTCGGTAACATATTCATAGAAAAGCTCAAGTAAATTTATAATGCTGCACCCAACAACATCTGGGCCCTGTTTCGGGGGAGCTCTGTGACTAGAACTCCCAGCTTGACTTTCGATTTTCAAACTGATCTAGTTTTACTCTTGTTTGGCTGTTAGAGGCTCAAAACAAAATACTGTACATTTTAATACACAGCTGGAGGGAGTGTACATGTTCTGGAGAGTGGTACCCTTCCACACTTTAATGCCATTGCTGGACCCAAGAAAACAATCAGAAAAGGAGCAAAGATATGTGTACCAGCATGTTCATCTTACTAAGTGCCTGTCACTTAACCCAGGTTCTGTGTACTTTACCTCATTTAATCTTCACGGCAAATCTGTGAGAATAAGGATTGTTGACCTTGTTTTCACAAATGGGGAAGACTGACATCTGAAGAGATCAAGTGACTTACTGGAGTTCACACAGCTACCAAAGTGGCTACCTCAGAATTTGAATCTAGTTCTGTGGGTTGCAAAGCCAATGCTTTTTACGTCTTGCTAAATTCCTACTCCTACTCAGGATGTAGCCAGATAAATTGACTACAACACTGAGGCTAACTCTCCCTTCACTGAACATCCCCATGCTTCTGTGCGTCACTGGACATGAATTAAAGGGACTGGGCACTTGTCCAGCTCCTCTCCCATCTTACACTACTGTTGTTCCCTCTACTCTATGTTTGCTCCACCTCATCCAGATTAAAGATCACTCTTTTTCTGGAAAAGAGAGAAGCAAAGTAGCATTTGAATGGCTCTTCCTTCTTGTTTTTCACATGACATCTTCTCCAAGCAACAAAAAGCCTGAAGGGCAGTGTGTTATAGAGAGAAGAATTTTCCACAAACCTCAGCTCATTCACTCAATAACAAAATATTTTTTGAGTGCCTACTATGTGACAAGACTATTAACCTTCCTGATTCTATTTGTAGAAGTTTTTAGCACTTCTTTAACTCACCCTTGGTTTTGTATTCTTTCTTACACCTTTTTCATTACTTTTTTTTATGTATTTCTTTATTGATTTCAGAGAGGAAGGGAGGAGGGAGAGAGATAGAAACATCAATAATGAGAATCATTGATCGGCTGCCTCCTGCACGCCCCCTACTGGGGATCGAGCCCGCAACCCAGGCATGTACCCTTGGCCGAAATCAAACCTGGGACCCTTCAGTCCGCAGACTGATGCTCTATCCACTGAGCCAAGCCAGCTAGGGCTCATTATGTTCTTTTAAAATCTGGTGTTGTCAGCTCCCCATGTAACATTCTTGCCTTCTGTTTCTCACTGTGATGTTTCCCCTCCAGCTAACTTCTCATTCTAACTTCTGTGTTTCTTTTAATAGCTACTCACTCAGGCTTGAAACTTCAGTCACTTCCAGCCCTCTCACTCTTCACACCTGCTTTGTCACTAAGTCATATCAGTTTTCAATCTCATAACATGAATTGTAACTGTCCTTCCTTTCCCACTGCT
>NW_005876163.1:0-10501 GCF_000147115.1 Myotis lucifugus | reverse complement strand
GGCCTTCGATGACTGATACTTACCCGTCCCACATATATCCTTATCTCTTAGAAATGCTGTGGGAATACAAGGGGGTGATATTTGAAAAGCATTTTTAACTCTCTAAAAAAAGTTCAAATCTCTCTATTAATAAAAATGTTGTTATAAATCCTGGACTAGACACAGATATAAAAGTTTCAACGTCAGCCAGATTTGGGATTTCAGAGTACTTTAGATGCACCAGATAGATAAAACACTAGCCCTTCTACCATGGGAGAATGCTGATGTGTAATTTTTTCAGACAAAGCCTAAACCCAGGGAAATGGGGGAGGGACACTAAATTGAGACAAATAGGAAATATATCCAAAAATAAGATACCAGACAAATAGGAAAAATAAAACCCTTAAAGCTTTTAGAACTTAAGAAAGTGTACACAGGTTCTCTGGGGGGAGGGGGATGCACCTCTATTATATAATATAGAAGAACTGATTTTAAAATTATTTTTAAAAATTGCATATTCCTGAAGGGTATATATTACATGCTCTAATGAATCTATAAGTTACATGTAATTCCAAAGGCACTTCAGCTTGATAATTTTTGAGCAATTTAATAGTTACTCTAAATGTGTATAGAAAGGGGAAAAGTCACCTTTGAAAAGGTAAAGTGAAAGGAAGATATTTCCTATCAATCACTAAAACATATTACAAAGCCATAGTAGTAAAAATGATCCCTGCATTGGTGCAAGGACAAGCAAATAGATTTCTGGAACAAAATAGAGAGCTCAGTGATAAAAATACATATGTAGAGAAATATAATTCATGATTGAGTTGCACCACAAACCTAGGAAAAGCGAGATTGTTCAAAAAGCCATAATCTCTCTCAATAGATGATTGATTGGTTGATTGATAAATAGATAGATGATTGGTAGATATTCTCAAACTAACATAGGACTCAAGGATTCTAGAATTAAGGATTTAGGACTATGACCTAAAAGTGAACAATAATATTATAAAGATTATAGAAGGTAAAGTAGGATGATTAAAAAAAAAGAAATGATTCCTTTTATCACACTAAAATTAATGATTTCTAATCAATGAAGAATATCAGGGACAAAATTAATTTGAAAGTAATAGATTTGAAGAAATTATTTATAATGTCAAATGTTTATGAGGTGCTTACATATACTACATACAAACAAATAAACAAACACTCCTGAAAATCAATACAAAAGATAAGAACTAAATGGAAAAATGTACAAAAGACATAAAACTACGTCATTCACAAAAGAGAAAGCCAGAAGACTAGCAAGCATATGAAAAGATACTCTAATCCACCAATAATTAGATTTACTAAATGTGCCATTCTGGACAATGTCAAGCATTGCTGGAAGCTTCTCTATTCTCAGAGAAGCATATCCCCAAACTGGTGGTGGGATGCAGCCTGGCGAAGTCCTTCTGGAAACCACTGTATCCAAAATGAATCAAAAGCCAGGGAGTATTCCTTATGAACCGGTCACCCAACTCCTGCACATGAGAGAAAAAGCGGACAGATATGTATAAGGACATTTTAAGTGTGGTGGAGTTTTTTTAGATAGTGGGGAGTTGGAGGCAATCAGGTTGTCCATAGCTGGGAGACTGGTTAAGTTAAATATGGTGAATTCCCCTATGGAATGCTATGGAGTACTTAGAAGCAACCAGCTAATTGTACTCACAGTGACATACAGATTTTCAAAAACAGTGCTTAATGAGTCAAGGAAGTAACAATGAGATTTAGAACATAACCTCATTTGTATCCATTAAAAATAGGTATACATAACTCATATTTTATAAGAACATATATAAGTGAAAGAATGCATATCCAACATGTTTGAATAGTTAATTGTCTATTTGTTGATGACATGGGGAATGGGAGCAAGGGTTGAGGTTGCAAGGAAGGAAGGAAGGGAGGAAGGGAGGAAGGAAGGAAGGAAAGGAAGGGAAAATAAGCAGGGCTTTGCATGGACCCATGATGACCTAATGCCATGATATCGTCAACTCTCTATAAGAAAGTTAAACATAAAAAACAAACAACAACAACAAAAAATGAAAAAAAAAGTGGGCTGGTGTTGCTCAGTTGGTTGAGCATTATCCTATGCACAAAGAGGTCTTTGGCTTGATTTCCAGTCAGGGTACATGCATGGGTTTTGGCTTGATCCCCGGTAGAGGGCCTGCAGGAGGCAGCCAGTCGATATTTCTCTCTCTCTCTTCCCCTCCCTTCCTCTCTCTCTAACAACAACAAAAATCAATAAAAACATATTAGAAAAAGAAAGTTAAACAAAACAAAACACACACATAAACACAAATAAAAACGACCCACAGGAAATGCAGGTATCTCAGGTATTCATCTTTTCTCCTTTTGCCAGGCACCATAACTTGGCCATTTTCCCCTAATATTTCCTATACTTCAGAAGCTCTAGTGGCTCAACCTCCAAAGGAGACAACAGGAAGGAAGGGAGCTTACAATGCTGTCGTAGCCTCGGCTTAGCGAAGACCATTCAACTCCAGGCCCCTTTGTCTCTGCTCCCAACTTTAGTTAGGAAAGGGATTAGTCAGATGGAGCCGGAGGATACAACAAACGTAGTTAATTTATTTAACTATGTGTGTTTCCCCTGGCAAAGTGGTTATGGAGCCAGCCCAGGGTGATCCTGGTGGGAGCATGGTTCTGAGAGTGGAAAGCACTTCACTGCCTCATATTCTGCCACAATAAACACTCCACATCACCCTCCCATGTTGGTTATGATGAGAAACAGCATGCCCTTGTAGAAACAAAGGGGAATTTTGCCTTCGAGGGTCATCCAAAATGTTGTTTGGAAAGTAACCCAAACAGGCACATTCTCTAAGTTTATTTATTGCTCTGCAGCTATCAATAACAAAGACAATTAAATTAGCTGGGTCACAAGTCCATTTGAACTGAAGAACCCTATTATAAAATTAAAGTTTGTGGAAAGCGGCTCTCACCAGCCCTGCTCACAGGAAATTGATGGAGAGGCTCTTGGGATTTGTTGAAACTCAGAAAGGATTAATAGCTCTCGCGCTGCAAAATATTACTTAGAGCGCACAGAGTTTAAAATACTTCACCCATAAAGATGAGCACTGGTTTCATTGCTTCGTTTTAGATATTGTGGGTATTTTTTAAAGGATCAATAGGGAGGAACTTGGAAGGGGGTAAATAACTGTTCTGGGAGAAGCATATTCTGACTGCTCCAAGACGGTTTGTAATTTGCTCCGCCAAAGCCAGAACAGTCAATAAGTCAAGATGTGGTTTAGCTGCGCCTCCGAATAAACACTGGATTTTTTCATTAACTGATCAAATACAGAGTTCAAATGGAACTGCAGTGTTCTTTTGTGTGGATAAAAATAATGGATTACAGCAAATATCTTGGGGTTTTGGAGGCCACCCTAAGCATAGAGGTTAGCAAGACATTTTCTTTGTCAACCTCAGATCCCCCTGGCAGACTCACAATGGAGCCTGAGTTTCATTAGTCCTCTTTTTTGACTCAAGAAAAAACAAACAAACAAAAACAGTGTCTCTTGAGTCCAGTAGCTGTCAATGTAGCTTGTCCAGTGCATCCGAGCGGGGTTCTGCTTCCCTGGGGTTGGTGGGGCCGGGCACCCATCCTACAGATTCCTTTTTCCCTTCCTTCCTTTTTCCCTCCCTCCTTCCCTCCCTTCTTCCTTCCTTCATCACATGAGCTCCATTCTCCAATTTATCTCCACGCATGTGAGAACTTGGCAAATTCTAGCCTCATTTATTGCACTCAAAGATAAAACTGTCCATTAGTGGTCAGGGGAATTTGGAAAAGTAAGTATTCAGAGTTAAGGAAAACATAAATAGAAATTCTTGTATTGGTCATGGCGGTTGAAATAGTTAATTATTACTCTTTAATAAGAATGGGGTCTGACACTTTAATTTTCCAGAGCATTTCTGTACACATTCACTCTTCTCAACAACTCTCAGAGGTATGGAGGGAAAATATTATCTCTACTGATGAAGAAATTGAGGCTCAGAGGTTAAATGATTTTTCAAGGTTATAGAGCTAGTGAAGAGCAAGTCTAAGATACCAAATCATCTGATTCATAATGTACTTTTCATATTTTTTTTTCATACTGCCATTCATGTATTTCTTCTGCTGGATGTTATGCCACCAATAGAGCTTTCATAAGAGTTGTATGTATTTGTAAAGATTATGTTAGAACTTTCAGGGAACTTTAAAAAATATTTATGTATTTTTACATTGAGTTTTTATTTTATAATACTAAAAACACATGCTCATTATAAGGAATTTTGAAAATGAAACTCCTTTAAAAAAAGGTATAATTTTCCCACCTAGTGACAAAAGTAATATTTTGGATAATTTCTTCCAGTTTTTTTTTTCTGTGCTTGATATGTTTGTTTGTTTGTTTGTTTGTTTTAGATTGTTATGGCCATAATTATGGTAAATATTTTACTCAGCTATTTTCATATTTTTATCATAAACATTCTCATATTTTGAAAAATATGGGTTTACCAACATTATTAATGTGTAAAAAGATTCCATTTGATGGCTCTATCAGAATGTAGTTAAACAATCCATTATTTTTGGTCATTTTTATAACTTTTTGTTATCCTTTGCTCACTATATTTTTATGGGAACCATGGATACCACATCCCCAGATGAAGATGAAACATTAAACATACCTTTATTTATAACCTATGTGCCAGGGTAACAAAACTCAAACTTCAAGTTGGTGTAACTGGTTGGTCCTTTATAGAGGTCAGAGCATTTGGATGGGGATATCACACCATTCCAGGCAGCATAAATCAACTGGCATTAACCTTTTGTATGGCCCACATTCAGTGGGACATATCAATAAGCCATGCTCTAACCACAGGGGTTTGGGAGAACCTGGAATACATAGCTCGGTTTCAGTTTAGTTTCTCTAGATCCATTTTCCAAAATGGCATATGTCCCATAAATCCATAGATTCTCCATGTTGGCTTTCTGAATATTTATTAAAAGAGTTAAATTTATTTAAATGTCTTGTCTCTCTCTTGGTCTTTCACAAATGGAGTTATGGTTGCAATGTCTCTAACAGCATGTGGAAGAGAATAGACAGTCAAAGAAACTCAGCCTGGAAGGGACCTCAGGGTATATCTAGTTCAAGGAATTAAAAGTATATGGCAGTTAGACTGCCCGGGTTTGAATCCTAGACTTTTCAATTATTACCCATTTGAGCTGAGACATTCTTTAATCTCTCTGTGCCTCAGTAGTCTAATTTACACAATCCTATATAATAAAAGGCTAATATGCAAATCTACCTAACAGCAGAACGACCAGTCACTATGATGCACACTGACCACCAGGGGGCAGACACTTAACACAGGAGCTGCCCCCTGGTGGTCAGTGAGCTCCCACAGGGGGCGCGCTGCTCAGCCAGAAGCCGGGCTCACTGCTGGTGAGCGCAGTGGCGGTGGGGGGAGCCTCTCCCGCCTCTGCGGCAGCACTGAGGATGTCTGACTGCTGGCGGGGAGTGGGCCTAAGCCGTCAATCAGACATCCCCCAAGGGCTCCCAGACTCTGAGAGGGCATCCTCTGTGGGTTCTCAGACTGCAAGAGGGCACAGGCCAGGCTGAGGGACCCCCCTGAGTGCAAGAATTTCATACACTGGGCCTCTAATACTAATAATAATAGTGCCTGCTTTACAGGACTGTTGCGAGAATTAAATATGGTAATCTATATCAAGCATCTACAAATCCTAAATAAATATTAGCTATTATTTTATCACTTCATTTTATGGAAGCAGGGGCAATAAGCCAGTCCAACTATTTTTACATTAAACAAAGCTTAAAAGAAATATATTGACCATTCATTTTATAGACAGCCTCAGCTTGGACTGGGAAAAAAATGATTGTACCATAGTTTGGCAAAGTTTTTCTTTCTATTATTAAACTCATTATCTTCAAATTGAGCTCTTCCCAGAATTTGTAAACCCTTGTGTATTACAGAGGAAACTGAATCAATAAACTTATGATTCACTTACCCTTAACGCATCAAACCATTTGATGTTTGGGGAAGCCTTATGTGCCTTCCTGTGTGGAGGTGTGCATGTCTTCTTTGAAACCAATAAATCTTTTCCAGGCAGCCATAAATAGCAATGAAATGCCAAAAGAAGGAAGAAGATCTAAACTCAAAATGGCTGAAAAACAAGTGAGCTTGTTCTGGGCAATTCACATTCTGACTTAACCCTTGATTTTAAGCGATAAGTACTTTCATTCCAGAAGGTGTGCACTTCCTTCCAACTAATATTTATTGGGTGTCTACTATGTGCCAGTCTCTATCAAAAAGGGAACCAATAAGAACTTTAAGTTCCAAGATGATTGTCTGTGGACCTATCTGAGACTAGGACTCTTCTGACTTGGAAAATGAGGACATTCAAAGGGCATGTGAGATAGAGGGGTTCTTTAGTGATCCAGCTTTGATTCCACGATATTTGGCACAGATTCCTCCAGCTCATCTCTCCATGGCTTTGGCCCTGCCAATCACTCATCAATTTGGATTTCATCTTTTAGACTTCTACTGACCCTTCCATCCATTTTGACCTGCTCTATACAACTGGCTCTGATATCAGGTTAAACTTTGCACTGCTCAGGGCTCTGACTCCCTAATTCTGACATGCACCTCTGCTGGCAGGATGGATACTCACACATCTGGAATAGAGACTAGAAAGAATTGCAGAAAGCATGGCAGGCAGATGTGCATGCACTAGAATTAATAAGAGAGAAAGGAAGTGGAAGGACCATATGGCTTCCCAAAGGAGCAGGAGCACAGGAGACCCTCAGAATATTCCCAGAACTGGTTGTTAGTGCTTTGCTCAAGTCTGAAGTGGCTACAAGTCTAAGAATACAGTCAAATAAGAGGGTTATGATTTTTTTAATGCTCTGATAGACTAATTTACCCCAGAGTGATGTGTCCTGAGAAATAACAGTATTGTCGTTCATAGATGTGCACCTGGGAACCCTTTATATTCATTTGAAGCCTTATTTAGCTTTTCTAAGCCTTAGTTTCTTCAACTGTGAAATTAGAATCTAACTCATAGGACTTTTATAACAATTAAATGATTTTTTGCATCTAATTCATTTAAAACCTACTAAATATTCAATTAATATTATCTACTAGTGTTATACTTTATTTGCCTTAGAGTAATAGGATGCCTAAATGGATCCCAAATAACAAAGGAGACTCTGGAGGAGGAAAAGGCTGTCTGTTTTGTATGTACAGGCACCCGTTGCTTGAATTTTTACCTACGGAACCGTGGAGATAGGTAGACACAGCCATAGTTAACTTCTAAGCAGGGAGAAAACATAAACAAACATATAAATAAATAAATGAAATAAATTAAATTGCTGCACCGAACCAGGGAGTCTGATTTCGTAGCAGCATTCAGGCTGAGGTCGGCCTTTCAACCTGCAGGCGGCCAAGAAACACATCTCTGCCGGCAGTGAATTAAAACATCAAGGAGGAGGCAGAACTCAAACAAGCAGTGCCTGGTGGAACTGTGCTGAAAACCTGACATCAATAATAACATCTCCTCTTAAAGGCTTTGAAATAATCAGCCCAATGTGCCAAGGAAGATAGAAATTCACTCTCTGCTCACTCTAGATGCAAATCCATCACCGTGGCAAGGAGGGTTTCTGTTTAAAGGGAGGCGGGGGCATCTCATCTAGGGTTCTGGTTTCTTACACAACTTCTTCTTTTGAGACGGTATGAGTTCATAATAAACACTTTGATAATATGTGGGAGATAACAGGCCACCCACCCACTCAATGAATTATGGATTTAAAATAACCAGAGCTGTGGTATAAGGTTGCAGCAGAGATCCCAAAACAAGCTGCGGTTTGGGGGCAAGACATGGTAAGAGAAACACAGGCATTAGAGACTTTGTACTGTGAGGATTTTTAGGTTCTTCTGCAGTCACGGTTTTTTTCTGAATATGCCTATGAACATATCATATATACCCATATTTTACATTTACCCATACATGTATACAAATATTTACAAATAATGCATGCAAGTAAAGTTTATTATTTATCAAAGAAATAAATCTTAATCACAGGAAGAGCAGACATGTGGGACAAAAATCAAATTGGGGAGAGTGTTTGGAAGCAAAACCTCTTTCGGCCCTGTTAAACCTCTTTCGGTCCATGTTGAGTGGCAGATGACAGAAAATGCTCTAAGTAGTTTAAATAGAAAGGAATTTAACATAAGGAATTAGGTACTCACAGAAACCTTACAAAACCTGGAGGATCAGGCTTGAGGCTGAGTTTCTAGGAACAACTTCCAGAGTAATCCATGGAACTGGATGACAGAAGAGCAAACACCATTAAGCATCTAGAGAATGATTCAGTAGCTAGAGAATTTGAAATCTCCCACCACATCTCTTGTCTCTGGGATTGTCCCACCTCTGTTATGATAAACCTGCCACAAATGCCTAACACCTGGCCTGCATTTTAACCTCATGCTAGACCCTGGGCCATCTGCTTCTTCAGAAAACCCAACATCTGCATGACTCTGCTGCTACAGAAGGAGCAGAAGCAACAGATCAGCCTCTCAGAAGTCACTTTCTGACTGAAATATCATGCATGTGCTTCTGATTGGTGGGTGTTAGTCCATATCCAGAAATTCAGCTGCAAGGGAATCTTGGAAATGCCTTAGACTTGCCACAAAGGCAGGGACACTAGAAAGATGAGTTGGTTCCAATCTTGGGAGCTTCCTGGAGCGCAAGGAGAGACAGAAGAAAGAGGCAGGCCACTCCAGATTGGTAGGTGCCAATTTTAATAAGCAAGGGAACTTACATAGGAGGTTTATCTTGGGTGCCCACAAGACAAATGGATTTCCACACCTGCCTACCAAAATCTTAAAAGTTTATATAGAGGCCTTAATTGGGATCAGTTACATATATCCTCCATATCGTCTCAACAGCGCTCACTGTGGCAACAGTACACAGAGTGTACATTCCAAGGACAGGGGAAGGGGGGCCGAGTGTCCAGTTGCATGGATGTAGCTCAAGGCTGAACTGGTGGTCACATCCTCTCAGTTTACATCCTCTAGCAAGATCTTGGAATGAATATGGGTAGATGCCATTTACTAGATTTGCCACAGTGTCGGTTCAGACAGAGGAAACAGCAAGAACAGTCAGGAAGGCATAAAATTACATACCACATTCAGTTACAGAAGGTTCTTGTATGGTCTGAATATAGAGTGGGTATTGGAGAATTTCGATCTTCTCAGGCAACACTCAGCAACCCAAGAACAGTATCAGAGAAACAGATGTTCTGAAGTTGCAAGGATGCAGGACTCTCCAGAAAGGTACACTACCCAGAGAATATTCTGGATAGCACTTAGTTAAATATGTTTTTGGAATGATGGCCCCTACCACAAGTCATGTCTTCAGGGTAGTTAAATACTCCAAAATATCTAAGCTCTTAAACGATTGTTGATTACTTTAAAACATTCCTTGTGGTTAGAAATAATATCTCTTGCTAATATTCTTCTATAGGTTTTTCTTTTCTCCTTTTGCATTGCTTAGATGCTAAATAAGTCAGGAATAATTAAATGATGAAGCTGATAATCTAAACTGAATTCAGAGTTAGAATGTCCTTTTTTACTAAGTATTCATTGTTGGCTCTGCATTTATTTTATTGTATTTTACTTTTGCACAGAAGTTGCACTAATTTACTCAGATTCTCTCCTTCCTGCTCTCTTCAATGTGTCTTTATTCTATCGGGCTGATTTGCCCATTTTTTCCATAGTGCTTCATTTGCTCACTGTCCATATTCTCTGGGCTCTTTTTGGCTCCAGGTTTTGCATTGTAAGACCTATTAATGATATAGCTCATTTTGTGGTGAGTACTACATTCTTAAAGCATTTATAAAAACAGCTGACAAATCCTCAGTTGTAATTAGGTCAAATAATTCTAGAAAATTTCTTTTGTTCACTGATTCTATGGACTCATCATGGCCTTTTAGTGCTATTTTTTTTTCCTGGCACACAGATAATTACTTCTATTACCATCCTCAAATAACAACACTTTTCTTCTGCAGTCTTTGTCTGGAGCTGCCCATTAGCTCACTGACACCAGAGTTTCTAAAATGTTGTTTTTGTCCATAATTTATTTCCCCCAGAAATTTCAGCTGAGTTGCAAGCATCTGGTTTTCAGCTAAGGTCAGCTCTTTTCTCATCCAGATCCCTTATCTTCTCACTTAAGCATATGGAAGTTCAGATGCCTTCTAGATTGTATGGAGAGGTGCCAACTTGAAGGTACACATTCAAAAACTGGGAGATGAGTTTTTAAAGTGCTGATTTATGTTAATATAGTTGCTCAATGATCTGCTCCTCTTCTGTTTTCTCAAGCTACACCTAGGTAAATATTCAAATAAAACCTAGGTACCAGATGGTTTTATTTGAATATTTACAGACCAAAGATCAGTAAACAGACACTTTAAGG
>NW_005876162.1:0-10501 GCF_000147115.1 Myotis lucifugus | reverse complement strand
CATATTATAAAATAGTATTTATTCAATAATCCTTTGTTGACCACATGCAATGTATCAGGAATTGTACAAGTGCCAAGTAATTAAAGGGAGCCAAAGTACATACACTCTCCACCCTTGTAAACTGAGGTACATAGTGATTGCAAACGTCAAATGATCTGTACATGTGGAAGGAGATGTAGCAAATTATGAAGCAGGTGTTATGCTAGGGCATGGTAAATATTCTATTAAACCTTTTTTAATGTATTTTTTTTATTGATTTCAGAGAGGAAGGGAGAGAGAAATAGAAATATCAATGATGAGAGAGGATCATTGATCATTTGCTTCTTGCACATCCTGCACTGGGGATCAAGCCCGCAACCTGGATATGTTCCCTGACCAGGAATCGAACCGTGACCTCCTGGTTCATAGGTTGATGATCAACCACTGAGCCATGCCGACCAGGCTCTACGTAATCTTCTTAAACTACCTTTTCAGTTAATAATCTTTAGATTAATGGATAGGCAGGAAGAAACATATACCTCCAGACGGAAGTCCCGAAGCAGAACAGGAGTGGGAGCAGGCTCCTTGCTGAGAACGCAGGGTCTGAATATCCTGTTTAGAAACACAACAAACAACTGCTTGGCAGGTCAGGAGGCCAGCCTGGTCCCAGCAGGGGAGCAGGAATCCAGCTGTACACACAGTCCCTTCCCAGGTGGGGCCAGCTCTGGGAGGCCACATTGGAGCCTGACCTGACACCTCTGTGTGTTTGGGAAACTTTCACTGCACCAGGCATGGCCCTGAGGGACGGCAGCACCTGTCTCTACCTGTCTCCTCCGCTGCTGAGAGGTTAACTGTGAAAGCAGATGCTACGTGACTCATCGTTTTATGCTGCTGTCTGTATCGGGCCAGCCACACACACTGGGCCTGGCTCGGTTTGCCTGTGTGAGCAAGGGAAGTCAGGGCTGGTCAGTTTCTAAAGTGCCTTCTGAAGACTGCAGCTCTGGGAGCTGTGCTGGGCTCTCGGCCAACTGCGATGAATTCTAAGCAGGCACAGCACCTGGACATCAGCTTATAGTCCCAGGACACTTCTATGATGGTGCAGGTATGAAGGACATTTGGAGGCCTGCACAACCACTGAGATCAGCTATGAGCTACTTCACTGTCCTTCTTATTCACTTCAAAATAGCCCTGCTTCTTCCCTCATATTTCTCTCCTTCCCTCCTATCTCAAAGGAAGAGGAGTCTTCAAAAGCACAATGAGCCCAGTCGGTGTGGCTCAGTGGTTGAGCATCCACCTATGAACCAGGAGGTCACGGTTCCATTCCTGGTCAGGGCACATGCCTGGATTGTGGGCTTGATCCCCCGTAGGAGGCATGCAGGAGGCAGCCGATCAATGATTTTCTCTCATCACTGATTTTTCAATCTCTCTCTCTCCCTCTTCCTTCCTCTCTGAAATACTACCTCACAGCCATCAAGATGGCTACTATTAAAAAACACACAGAAAATAACAAGTGTTGGTGAAGATGTGGAGAACATGGGAGGGGACCCTTGTGCACTATTGGTGGGAATGAAAAATGGTGCAGTCACTATGAAAAACAGTATGAAGATTTATCAAAAAAATTAAAAATGAAATTACTCTGATTCAGCAATCCCACTTCTGGGTATTTATCCAAAAGAACTAAAAGCAGGGTCTCAAAAGAGGTATTTGTACACTCATGTTCATTGTGGCATTATTCACAATAGCAAAAATGTGCTAATAGCGAAAATCAACAAATGAATGGGTACACAGAATGTGGTCCCCCCAGACACTGGAATGTCCTTCAGCCTCCCAAAGGAAGGAAACGCTGACACCTGCTAAACTTGTGTTAACATAAAAAAACCATTGAAACCTGTAAAGAATTTTTGTGAGTTTATTTGAGCCAAACTGTCGACATATGCCGGGAAGCAGACCTCAACGAATTGAGATAGTGCTCTGGAGAATGGCGGGGTTACATCTGTATTTATACATTTCAATCAAAGGAGGAACATAGGTGGGTTACATAAAATTCATTGGTGATAGATTAAGGAGGAGGGATAAAGCAAAGTGGGGAAACCTCTGGGATTGGATAAAAAGTAAAATGATGAACACATACTTAGGTGGGTGCAGGAACAATTAACATGATGATGAAGGAATCTGCGGCATCTGTCCTGGGCCCAGCAGACCTGGCTGTGCCCCAGGGGCTCCATAAAAAGGGAAGTCACAAGTTACCCAGACATTTCAAGGGTATGTTATCTTAGATGCAAAAAGACAGATAGGCTCAGTTACGGTAAAGTGGACCTTGTCAGTGAAGATATCGGCTTAGGACGTAACTGCCCACCATAACTGCTTTTAGTTAGTTTAATTTCAGACCATCCTTTGTGGTTACTTTAGGTCTCTGAGTCTGCTAGGCTGCCACGCAGGCCTCCCCTGAGCCTGTCAGGTCAGCATGTGGCCCCTTTCGTCCACACATGGATGGACCTAGAGGACATTATGCTCAGTGAAGTACTCAGTCACAAAAGGTAAGTGCTGTGTGACTCCATGTATATGAGGTGCTTACAGTAGTCAAATTCATGGGGACTGAAAGTAGGAGGGTGGTTGCCAGTGGGCGGGAGAGGAAGGAATGGGGAGTTGTTTAATGGGGACAGAGTTTTAGTTTTGCAAGATGAAAAAGTTCTGGAAATTCGTTGCAAAACAATGCGAAGATACTTAACACCACTGAACTGTTCTCTCAAAAATGACTAGATGGTAATTTTTATGCTGTGTGTGTTTTACCACAATTTTTTTTAAAAAAAGGAGTCTTTTCTCCTCCTCACACGAATTGTTCTCTTTGCTTTCTCAATCCAATCTTATGCCACCTTTCCCAGGAGGCTGTTTCTCCCTTCCAAGATTGCTTGCAAACATTTTGTAGGGCTCAGGGCGCGCGCGCGCGCCCCCACGGCGGTGTTTTTGTTTTGTGTGTTGTGTTTAAGGGGGGAGGGGAGGAGGGAGCATGTGAATATGTTTAGATATGTTTAAGATTACAAATCCAGATAACACACGAGTAAATAAAATGTTTCATCATTCTAACTTGAAGAACATATCTTTGTAACAACAAACTGGGACAGTGTGTAAAGCTGTGGTTTCGATAACACAGTAAACTCTCAAGGCTCTGGCCCTGTCCTTAAGCCACGCTCTCTGCACTCCACCGGCCATTTCTGCACTCCCAGGCCACACTCCCAGGCCACACTCCCAGGCCACACTCCCGGGCCACAGCAGACTTCCACAGACCAAGGCCGGCCTGCGCCCTCCAGCAGATGTCTGCCAGCAGCAGGCTGTGCATTCCTGACGCAGCCACAGAGCTGCGCGGAGTAATGTGTCATCGCACGAGGCCTGGCACTTAGCCTTGCAACTGGTTTCATGTTCTGCTCTCACGCTTTTGAATTCTTAGTAATTTCCTAGCAAGGAACCTTTCCTTTTCCATTTTTTACTGAATCTGCATATTCTGTAGCTGGTTCTAAGAAGCCATACCCTCCTGGGAGAGCTCTGAACCTCAGCCTGGGATAGGGACAGAAGGGGTTGGGTATGGTGGGGTCTCTCTATTTTGCGTCCAGCACGGAAAGACAGTGGTCTGGTTCTTTGAGTAGGGGCGGCTGGGGATTCAGAATATGAAAGAGTGAGACAGAACACAAAGATGGAAGAAAAAATCTGGGACCAGGTGGGACCGCTGCCCTCTTCTGATGGAGAGACAGAGACAGGGACAGGGACCCAGCACCAAAACCGTGTGTTTATTTTATATCTCCAATACCAGGAAGTCATGTCAGTTCTGGGCGGGCCAAGTCCTATTCATTCCTGGTGCTTGGCTGGCTTTACATGATAAAACCCACTCCCAGGCACCTGGGCAAAGATGAAAGTCAAGCTGAGAACACTTCTGCCTTTTTGGTAAGATGTGTATCCAGGACGTGGCTCTGCCTGTCGTCTTGGATTCAGCTGACAATTATTAAATAAATGTCCATGTGCCTTCCCAGGGGCCCTCTACAGTTGGGGGATGTTTCTCATGTCCTCAGTTCTTTCCTGTCCAATCTCCCCCAGACTAGAGGTGAGGAGGAAACTGGTCTTGCAAGGCGTGTCAGGCCATAAAAACTGAACAATGCACTGCCCTGGGGAGGGGGGGAGGTCGTTATCACTGGCCCCAGGACAGATCACCAACACCTGGGGGCCTTCCTGTAAGCCCAGAAAGGGGGTGGAACCATATCTGCAAGACAATGACCCCAGAAGGTTATAAAAAGCGAAGCCTCTGCGTGTTACTTCACTCTGATTTGGAAATTATTCCCGGAGTCCACTAGTGTTAATAAACAGGGTCCCTCTTTTTCTCTAGGAAGTGTGCTTGGTATTTCTTTGCTCTTCTGTAACAGAGGTAGTAACTGCTTTTCTGCACCCACTTCTTCTGGACACCTTTGTGAAACCTCTTTTTTGTTTGTATTTTTTACCTCTCTTACTAGTGAACCACCTCCCAGTTTATATTAAACTAGATGCCCGGTGCATGAAATTTGTGTACTCGGAGGGGGAGGGGCCCTCAGCCCGGCAGGTGCCCTCTCACAGTCTGGGACTCCTCAGGGGATGTCTGCCTGCCGGCTTAGGCCCTATCCCCATCAGGCCTAAGCTGGCAGTCAGACACCCCTCTCACAGTCCAGAGCTCTCACAGTCCTGGACCACTCGCTCCTTACTGCCCGCCTGCAGCAGAGGCAGGAGAGGCTCCTGCCACCACCACTGTACTCACCAGCTGTGTGCCTGGCTTCTGGCTGAGCGGCACTTCCCCTGTGGGAGCACACTGACCACCAGGGGGGCAGCTCCTTTGTTGAGCGTCTGCCCTCCTGTGATCAGTGTATGTCATAGTGACCGGTCATTCTGCTGTTTGGTCGATTTGCATATTAGGGTTTTATTATACAGGATTCTTTATACTTAATTTTTTAATAATAACTTTTTATAGTAAATTCACAATTCTTGATATTAAATTTTTCCTGTTCAAATAACCTATATGATTTCTGTTTCCTTATTGATATAGGGAAATAGACAGTAAATTAAAGTGGTATGTAATACAGAGAAAAAATAAAGCAGGAATGGGCACAAAGAGTGTGGGGTCAAAGCAACAGCTTGCAATTTTAAGTGGAGGTCACAGAAGGCATCTCGGAGAAGGATGCTGGATTGGAAATTCACATTTGACTCCTTGTCCCCAATTCCAACTGAAATGGCAAGAAAATGTAAAAGTAGGATTCAGTCTGCATCATCTAAGTGGAAACTGTTTCATCAAAACTCCCAAACTCTAAGAAATTTCCCTCTAGGCACATGAGGCAAGAAGATCAGAACATTTTGAGGAGAGAGAGAGCTTATCTCTGGATCATCCATGCTTTCTCTCTCGTTCTGTGCCCTCTCTTCCGTGCCTTTGAAGGGTGGTAAGTACAGAAGTGACCTCCCTTGCCAAGCTCTATCTTCATAAAATGTCTCCTCTGATCAAGAAGGAAAATAATATTCATTCATTCATGTGTTCACTTTACAATCACTTAGCAAACATGTTTTGAGCACCTCCTATGGACCAGCATGGTACTAAGCACTGCGGAGGGTAGGAAGTAGAAGACACAGTCCCTGTCTTCAAAGAGATTACAGTCCTCTGGGAGAGGTAATGGGAGAAAGACATGTATGCAACTAAGTATTAGTCAAAGCTAAGAAGAGTAATGAGTTGGATAAGAAAATATGAAATCCAAGGATTCAGACAGATCCGAAGATTCAAGTAGGCCTGTTAGCCCTACCTAAACAAGATCACATTTCAATTCAGTTCAAGCAGACATTGAGCACTATTCTAAAAAATACAGCATGAGTTCAAACAGGAATGAATTTGGAGATAGGGCAAAAGCATTGTGGCAGGAAGGGGAAGGCAAGGGAGCTAGAGTCTCCTTAGTTCTGCAGGGCCTGGGAGGAACAGGTCATGGGCACACAAAATGTGTTTGTTGAACTCATGTTTGCTCCAGGCAAGCAAAACACTGGGGAGTAAGACAGCAGCAAAGACCAACAGCAGTTAAAGCAAACAATGGTAGTGAGCGATAAAGGAGAGAGACTCACAGCTGCAGAAGGGCAAATTGAAAGACGAGTAGGACTTGTTTTTTTATAGGCAGTTAAGAAAGAGGAAATTATTTAAGTCATAGGAAACATGTGTAAAGACACAGAGGCATAAAAATAAGGAACGATTTGGGAGCAAGCAAGGAGTGATGCATGTTAGAGCACAAGGATTATATAGGGAAGTGTTAGGGCATGAGATTAGAAAGCTGGAGGGGTCTCAGTCATGACCTTGGAGGTGGGTGTGAGGCCAACCTGTCAATGACATCTAATCACCCCACTGATATCCAGCTGATTTGCCAGGAATTTCAATTCTAACCTAGAGGTGATGAGAAATTAATGAAGGAGGCTGAGAAGGAGAATGTTATGCTAGATGAGGTAAGGAAGGAACACGGAAGTGTTGAGATTCAAGGGGTCTAATAAATAGCCCACTACTTCCTGTCCAAGCCTGAATGACTGAAGAAATGAAATAAAAAACAAAATATCTTTTGTGCAGTTGAAGCTGCTATTGAAAAATGTGACTTACATCTGATCAGAACAGCATGATTCATATGCCAATCTCAGTGGCCAGGGGGTGAAATTTCTCTGCTTAACCAGGCCAGGGTCATGCTTTATGATCCAAATGGACTGAGTGTGAGATGAGCATATTCCTTTAGAACTTTAAGGTAGTGTTACCAAAATCAGAAGGGTATGTCCTGTTCTCTCCCTACATGTGATTAATGATCCATATCCCATATGAGCCCCTTAGGGTATAGTTGGTCACACTGCTATGATGAGAAAAAGGTGAAAAAACCACCTGAATTCTGATGCTGCTTTGAACAAGTCACTTGCTCTTTCTGCATCTTAAGTGCTTGTTCTCCATAACAAAAGACCATAAAATAAGAATTATCTTGGCCCATTCCCTGCCTTAGGAATGCTGAGCTCATAACTGACATCATGTCTGTAAAAAACTATGATCTCTTTGAAGATAAATGCTGTTTAAATATATATGATTATTAGCTAAGTTGCTCAAAAACTAGTCTGTGCATGAATGCACTGGAAGTCAAACCGGACCAGGGGAGGACAATAGGACTCATCATTTCCAAGGGTTACTTTATTCCTTTGTTTTTGTGACAACTAATGTCCCTTCTAGTTTTCAATGAACTAGATAACATCTAGTGCCTCAAATTTACTCCCCCCCACCCCCCAGCACTCACACTCTGCCAGGAGAGACAGTGTAGCCAAATTAGGCTCCCTAGAAAGGTGGGTTAAAACATTTGGAGAGCAATCCAGCCAGTGTGGTTCAATGGTTAAACATCGACCTATGAAACAGGACGTCATGGTTTAATTCCTAGTCAGGGCACATAGCCTGGTTGCAGGCTCAATCCTCAGTGAGGAGCATGCAGGAGGCAGCCAATCAATGATTCTCTTTCATCCTCGATGTTTCTATCTCCCTCTCTGAAATCAATCTATATAATTAAAGCCTAAGCGACCATTAAGGCAGAATGACCAGAACAACCAGTCGCTATGATGCATACTGACCACCAGGGGGCAGATGCTCAACACCGGAGCTGCCCCCCTGATGGTCAGTGCGCTCCCACAGGGGAAGTGTTGCTCAGCCAGAAGCCAGGCTCATGGCTGGGGATTGCAGCGGCGGTGGCGGGAGCCTGAAGCAAGTGGGCGGTAAGGAGCGAGGGGTCCCAGACTGCAAGAGGGATACCCGTTTGCCAGCTTAGGCCCTATGGGTATTGGGCCTAAGCTGGCAGGTGGACATCCCTTGAGGGGTCCTGGACTGTGAGAGGGCACAGGCCAGGCTGAGGGACCACCCACCCCCCAGTGCACAAATTTTGTGCACCGGGCCTCTAGTAAAAATATATTTTTTAAAAAAACACATTTGGAGAGCAAAGCAAGCAAAATTTCAAGCAATTGCTAGATTGGATGGTTTTTTGGAAAGATAATTAAAAAGAAATCCTGTTTGGCCTTGGCCAGGTGGCTCAGTTGGTTGGAGCTTTGTCCTGTACACCTGGTTGGTGTGTGTATGGCAGGCAATGAATTGATGTTTCTCTTTCACATCAATGTTTCTCTCTCTCTCTTTTTCCCTCCTCCTCCCCTTCTTCTTCTTCTTCTTCTTCTTCTTCTTCTTCTTCTTCTTCTTCTTCTTCTTCTTCTTCTTTTTTCTTTTCTCTCTCTCTCTCTCTCTCTCAAAATCAATATACATATCCTCGGGTGAGGCTAAAAAAGAAATCCTGTTTGGGTTTTAAATACTCATGGCTGTTTACCTGCCCTAATCTACTCATCAAGGTTTCCACATGCACAGTTTAAAGGAACCTGGAGTCCAATTTTTAAAAAAGAAAAGAAAAGAAAGGACTCTTTTATTTTATGTTTGATTTTTCTAATGAGAAGAAGAAGGAAGAGGAAGTGGGGAGGAAAAGAGGGGAAAAGTGGAATGGGAAGAACTGTTTCTAATCTTCTCTCTTGTCTCTTAGAAATCATGATTTTAGACATCAAAAGGACCTTAAAGGCCAACCTAGCCACCTCCCCACTCCCCTTCTTTTCCTTCAGAAGCAAATGTTACACTTTAATTTGTTTTGTTAATCCTCACCTAAGGATACTTTTTCCATTGATTTTTAGAGAGAGTGGGAAGGTGGGAGGAGGGAAAAAGAGAGAGAGAGAGAGAGAGAGAGAGAGAGAGACAGACATTGATGTGTGAGAGACACATCAATTAGTTGTCTTCCAAATGCACCCCTACCAGGGCTGGGGAACCTGCAACCCAGGTATGTGCCCTTGAATGGGAATCGAACCTGCAACCCTTCAGTCCTCAGGCCGACACTCTAACCACTGAACCAAACCAGCCAGGGCCAAATGTTGCACTTTAATCATAATTTAAAAAACACAACCACAGAAAAGCACATTGGGTTGGGTTTTTTTGTGGGGGGGACTCCCCATTTCTTTTCAAAAATTATATATGGATGGTGAGGACCAAGGAGGTACACTCACTTTTCTAAGCATACACAGTCAGTTAGTAGTGTAGCAGGGACCAGAATTCAAGTTTCTACCTCCCAGTGTGGTACTCTTCACATTCCATCGTCCTGTCTCTGTTCCAGTTTTAGGAGCTTGAGCAAGTCACTTTGCCTCTCAGACCTCAGCTGTCTCATCTATAAAATGTAAATGAAATCTAAATTAACTAGGGACAGCTGGGAAATATGACCTCTTGGTGTCCCTTCTTGTTTTCAACCAGTCAACAAATATTTTTAAAGACCTAACATCAAGTAATGGAATACTCAGCCAAAAGTAATTTTAAAAAGAGCTTTATTTGCCTCTTATAAAAAAAAAAAAAGTCAGGAGGTAGACCTAATAGTTGGTACTAGTTCAGTGGTTCGATGTTAGTAGATGATGCCATAAGAAACTCTATCTTCCTATTTCATCATATTTAGTATTGGCTTCTTATCTGCATTATTGTTGCCTTGTGGTTGCAAGATGGCTTCTGCAGTCCAGATGTCACATTATTTTTCAAACTTTTATTTAATACTTTAAAAATAACAAACAAGTAACAAGGTATTTTGAACTTGTTCTTTTATGGAAACCCTCTCAAACTGAGGAAAATCATTCCATTTATAGTTGATTAGAGCTTTTTTGTTTAAATCATGAATGAATGTTGAAGTTTGTGAAACATTATTTTTCTGCATTGATTGAGATCATATGAATTATATGAGTTGTTTCCTTTATTCTGCTTATGTAATAAATGACACGGATCAATTTTATTCCAACCTTGTATTCCTTGCAAAAATCCCACTTGGATAAGCTATCTTACATTTTGTAGATATTGCTGGATTTCATTTGCCAATATTTTGTTAGAACTTTTGCATCTGTGTTTCTAAAGGATATTGACATATAATTTTCTTTCTTTTTTATTTCTTGGTGTCAGGATTATTCTGACCTTACATTATGAGTTAGAAAGTGTCCCCTTCTCTATTTTTCTGACATAATTTATGTAAGATAGGAATGATTTCCTTTTTATGTAATTGATAACATTTACAAGTGAAACCATCTGGGGCTGGAATTTGGTGGCAGGGGTAGGGGAAGGGGATCTTTAAAAACACAGGTCTACTCAGGTTTTCTATTTCTTCTCGTGTCAATTTTGGGATATTATGTTTTTCAAATAATTTTTCCATTTTATATATAAATTATTGAAATTATCAGCATATAGTTGTTCATAATGCTTTCTTATTTGTTCAACTTTGTAGGATCTGTAATGATGTTTCTCTTTTATTATTGATATTTGTTATTTGTGTTTTCTATCTTTTTTTTTCCCTGATCAATCTCATTAGGAGTTTATCTATTTTATTAAAACTTTTCAAGAACTAACTTGTGGCTTGTTAATTTTGTCTTATTTTAAAAAAAATTATTTTCTTTTTCTTCTACTCACTTTAGGTTTACT
>NW_005876161.1:3606-10601 GCF_000147115.1 Myotis lucifugus | reverse complement strand
CGGCCCTACCCTGAGCTTGACTGAGTGGTGGCATCGCAACCTCCCGGTCCGCCCTGCTCTGTGCATGACAGGGGGCGGCGCCCCAACTCCCCAATCGGCCCTGCTCTGAGCCTGACCAGGGGCTGCACCTAGGGATTGGGCGTGCCCTCTGCCACCCGGGAGCAGGCCTAAGCCAGCAGGTCGTTATCTCCTGAGGGGTCCTAGACTGCGAGAGGGCACAGGCCGGGCTGGGGGACCCCCTCCCCCCCCTGAGTGCACAAATTTTTGTGCACCGGGCCTCTAAGTTGTGTATAATGATAAGATTTTTTTCTTATGAAGACTGTGATAGCCTCATATACCTGTAGGTCTCCCAAACTTCACAATCTAGCATTTGTACTGTTTATATTGTGTGCCATATATATATTTTTTACTTTGAAGCATTGTTACCTCATGGTGCAGACTCCTTCTCTAATCCAAATCACTTTGCACAGTGATGATCACAAAGCATTGTTTAGCAAATTGTTTATTAGGTTAAAGTTGGCATGTGTCCCTGTAACCAAACCCAGGTTCAGCTGCCTGCCATAATGAAAGCCCAACTTGTGAGACAGGTGCTAGTAAAAAGAGGAAAGAGGTTTGAGTGCCAGAAATCTTGAGAAAATGGGGATGCTTTTGTTTTCAACCCATTTTGCCGATCTCAATGCAGGCAGGGGCTTTTATAAGAGTTGAGAGGGAAAGCAGAAGACAGAGAGCAGGGGTAGGGGATTGGGAACCTCTGCTTCTCCCGAGAAGGGGAAGCACAGAGAAGGGGGCACTGAGGGAATGGAATCTGCAGCTTCTTGAGCTTCCTCCATTGTTTTGGAGCTATCTCTCTTCAAAAAGGAATTTGTAGATTTACTGCAGACACGGGTGGATCTTCATGGCTGGCGCCAAGTTGCCTTTCACCCCCAAAACAGACTTCTCTAAACTATAAAAAAGCTAGATAAGAAAGGAGGACACAGGATTTTAGTTACATACTTTAGGAAAACAGAGGGTTCGCTATAGACTTGAGCAAAAACAGAATACACACCCTTTATCACTTAATTGAAATGTTAAATTATGGTTACAGCACCCCAACCCACCATCACTATAAATGCAGGAAGTTGAAAATAAGTCCACAACCACTGCAGTTTATAGACCATCAAGGTCTTCAGGCAGAGCTCCTTTTGACATGTCACTGAGATGCTTCCCTCCAGGGCACTCTCACGAATGTCTTCTAGATCAGGGCTACAAAGAATAGAACTTCGGTAACCCCAGTCCTGCTTGATTCTTAGTACTTTATACTGCCTTTTAAGGAATAGGCAATTTACCATAGAGGTTTATTGTCCTTAATAGTTTTATTCTATGTGATTTTGATGTTTCAAGCCTCTACCAGCATTTGACTGAGTCTTAGATGGTACAGAAGATCTGACTTATACAGGAACCAAAGAATAAATAGGACTGGAACATTTAGAACAAAAAAATTCTCAGGATTCTTTGGGTCCAGGCTGATAACACATAAAAAAAAATAAAATTTTAAAAAATACCTCCTTATGTATAACATTTGATGCAGTGACTCCTTGAGAATTTCTAAATAAGAGGGACACAAAGCTATATTCTGATTGAAAGGAAGTGGGGGATTAAGGCCAACTATGCATAGAATTTAAGATTTATACTAATATCAGTTATCTCTTTCAGAGGTGGAGTGTTTACACCAGGCCCACCAATTCCACGTGGAACCATCTCTAGGCTTGCATCTTGCTATAAGACAAGGAGTAGGAGGCTCTCTTCTCAGGGTTTGAAAGATACTCATTATCAGAGCAGTTCATAATTTCCTGAACCTTATACTATTGGCTTCTTCAATCAAGCACAGCAAATTGTGTAAGCACTGTTTATTATTTTCATTTTCTTTAAAACAAAACATAATGTATAACTTATAAAGTTCTTTAATTATTATGTTCAATACTAGTGGCCTGGTGCATGAAATTCGTGCACATTAAAAGGGAATTAATTAGAGGAAATATTTTAATGTTGCTATTTGCCCTTTCTCTATAATACAAGTGTCAGAGATGAAAGAAAATTCGTAAAATGTATATGAAAATAATATATAAATTCATTAATAAATAAATAATAACAGCATCACATCCCCCGGCCTCGCTGCGTACACAGCCCCACCAACCCGCGCCTGCCACGCATGCAGCCAATTGCTGATAGGTGGTTATGGCATGAGGGCGTCACAACCATTTGCGTATTGCCCTTTTATTAGTATCGATAGTACCAAGAAATATGTAACTGCTGTGTTCTATTTGAATTCAAGTAAGCTAAAAATTCCCTAATTATTAAAATTTAATTAGTCACTGATAAGAACAAACATCTCTCAATTCAGAAGCTTGCACATCTGTATAGTTTAATATTGGTAACAGAATTGACAAATTGTTTAAAATCTGAGTAAATGCACTAAGTCTTCATTGGTAAAGTCTATTTTCTTAAGGATATGAAAAATTATTGAACAACATTGAGTTGGGTTGTTTTCTGGAGCAGGATGCAAGGGTGATTTCTTTCCTGGATTCTTGTCCACATGGATTGGAAGAATGAGCCACAGACAAAAGGTGGTAGATGAAAAGGGTGGAAATCTATTGGAAGCAAGTACAGACTCCCACGTAAGGAGGAGGTCCCAAGGGGATAGCCCATTAAGCTCATTTTTTCTAAGGTTTTAAATGGCTGCAGTTCTTTGTCTCTTTATACTGCCTTCCAATTGGTAGAATGTCAGCTTCAAAGCTCAAACCCCATGTGGTGCCCCCTTCTTTCTCTCCCACTTCAGTGGTAGAATTCTCTGTCTCCATGAAAATGTTTTCCTCTTTTTCCCATTTGTTGGCATTTCTCTATCCTCTGTGAAAGTTTGTTTCCTTTTCCTCCCCATACCCTGTGTCTTTTCCCTATCTCCTGTTAATGGATTCGTCCTCTCCCCTTATCCTGTGGCACTTTTGTATTCTCTGTGAATTATGCCTTTTGGCAGCTCTAAGCCCTCACCTATGCAGTCCTTCCCCATGGACCCTCTATATTTCTAAAACTCCCTAAACCTGCCTATTTTACCCCTACAGTCTTTTAAATATAATATCTTATTTTGTCTTCATGTTACTCACTCTCGGAAATTGTGTCCATAATTAATTTTTTAATCAAAATCAGTAACTACCCAATTCCATAAGCATTTTGATGTCTTCTAGCAAATATAAATTATTTTTTTATATAAGGGATGATTAGATTTTTAATGGCAGGATTACATTTTTAAAAAGATATCCCTAGCTTGCAATGTCTACTTTTTGTGTGAATTATGTATATTTTTAATGATTCAGCTGAGATCACTTGGTTGTTTTCACTTATGACCCTTCTCTTATTCAGCTTCTATCATTTAAAAAATTCATAGTTTTTATCCTTCCTTGCATTCTCCTCTATTGAAGAGAATGGTTTTTGTTGCTACATGTGTATCAATGTCTTGTTTTTCATTCTTTAAAATTCCCATTTGTCACTAAAACATGCATGTAGCCAGAGGGAAGCTAATTCTATTCCTGCTTTCAGGGGTTGGACACATGACCTAGGATAAACTCCAGCAGTGCATTTCAAATGTAATTAGTTCATGGAGCATTAATCTGATTGGAGTAAATCTCAGAATTTGATGAATATTTTGGAAAAAGATACTTTACTACATCTGCAGAATGTGAAAGAGGACTTATAGTATGTAGCCACATAGTTGGAGAAAGAATTTTAAGACCATGAGGGAAATCCTACACAGTAGAAGACAAAGCAGAAGACAGTAAAGACATCCCTATGCAAAGCAGAAGACAGTAAAGATATCCCTATGCAAGCTAGGGATATCTTTTTAAAAATGTAATCCTGCCATTAAAAATCTAATCATCCCTTATATAAAAAAATAATTTATATAAGTAAAGACAAGGGAAAAAATAGTGGCCTGGTTTGGTTACACCTTTGGGTCCTGGATCAAGCCTCAGAACATGTGTTTGAATTGGGCTTGCTGTTACTGAAACTAAAGGCATTCAAAAAGAAATATCAGTACTACATTTTTTATTCATGGATGAAATGCATTTCAGAGTCTATTTTAATTAGAATAAATTCATGTGGTATGCCCTTTTGTAATTGTGTGAATTCCTAAACCCCGGAGCTATCTATCTAGGACTAGAAATTAGCTTTCTTGATTTTCACTACAAATCCATTTCACCTACCTCAGCATTTCCTTAGCTGATGTCCCTCAAAACACCTCTACTAAGTTAATAGGTTTCCCATGGAAATATTCCTTTGTGCTTGAATTAATTTGAAACTTTTATTCTTTTGTTTTAAACATATTCAGAGGAGTTTCCTTTCTGTGTACATCTTAGAGCCTTCAATACACTAACATACTAAGTGAATCCACAGGAGAGAGACTTAAGTGCAACATTTCCCAGTCTTATGTGAATATCACATTTTCAGTGCACTCTCACTAATGTCTTCTAGATCAGGGCTCTAAAGAAAGAATCAAGCCTTACTTGATTCTTAATACTTTATACTGCCTTTAAGGAATAGGAAATTCACCATATAAATTTATTATCCTTAATAATTTTATTCTATGTGATTTTAATGTTTCAAGGGACATTGTTTTGTGATATGATCTGCATGTAGTAATGAGCTGTTATAGTAGGGTTCTATTTATATTTTAAAATATATGTAATTTATTATTAATATGTGGACTCTTGCTAGACAATTATTGACGGTATTGGTATAAAAACAAAATTGGAAAAAAGGATATTGTTGTTAGATATGTTTGTCAAATTATTATTATTATTACTGGTAGATTAGACAGTAGAGAAAGCAGAATAATAAAAGCACAGCACAAAAGATCTAGGGAAGATTCACTATCAGTATATCTTAAGCTAATTAGAGTGAGAGGGTGTGGCTGGAAATATGGAGGTGATTTTCAAGGTAGAACAGATCATTTTAAATGATAACAATTTTTACCATATTTTTTTATAAATGTCACGTGTAGTGTAGCAGTGAAGGAAAGAAAATAGGCATTTTGGTGAATTTTTAAAATATATTTTGTTGTTGATTTCAGAGAGGAAGTGAGAGTGAGAGATAGAAACATCAATGATAAGAGAGAATCATTGGCCTGGCTGGCATGGCTCGGTGTTTGAGCATCGACCTAGGAGCCAGGAGGTCACAGTTTGAAACACATTTAAGTTGATCATTTACTACACACCAGAATGCCCTCTCACTTAGTCATGAATGGGAAACATTGGACTCAGCTTATTAAATAGTGGGCTCCACTTTATCAGGGAATGCTTCTGCACTGGAAAATATAGATGCTAGAATTCCTGACCCTGGCGGTGGGCACGGGGAGACTGGCCTCAGTGATTCTTTTGAGTGGGAATTATGGTGAGAAAAACCATGCAGTCAAGTAAAAACAAAAACAGACTCATCCCTCTAAAGAGCTAGGAGTAGAGCTTTGGGAATAATGGAGACAGTGAGTAGAGTGAGTCCAAGTATCACGGAATGTAAGTAGCTAGTTTTACTCGAAGCTCTGTCAGAGGTCATGTGACAATATGACTAGCGGGATGGGAATAAGAAGATGGAGGCATGATTGTGAAAGTCTAATAAGAGAAATGTAGAATTTGGTAAGCTTTGTGATTGGCTTCTCAACATTCACCCCTTCCCCTCCTTATTAATTAGCAATCTGAGAAGGCATTAAAGTGATTGATCCAAGACAATAAGCCAGTCAAGATCCTTCCATCCCCTTGACAACCATTGTTTCAGGGACTCTGTTCTAAGCTAATACTACAGGAATTATATTCCTGGGATGGAAAGGATTGATTTTGGAGGGGCGAGTGTTATCCCGATCAAATAATCACATACAAGGATCTATTTGCTTGGGGATTCTGGGGAAAATGTCCTCTTTCTTAACTGTTAGCCACAAGAAAAGACACTATTCATCTGGGCATGATTTTGCCCATTCAAGACCTGTCAATTTTTCTGCTGTCTTTTCCATCTTCTAATCTAGATGAAACATCACAGGCAGGAAGGTCCAACTCAAGGAAGTGCCAGCAAAGGAAGCCAGAGTGGATGAACTGAGTCATTTCTGAAGCCTGCCCTAACTTGTACTCCCAGGGTTTCTTCACTGTTTAAGAATAGTGAAAGTGAATTTTTCCATTATTTTCAGCTGGAAACATCTTATTTGATGTAAGGCCTATATAAGAAAATCTTGCCTATTCTTAAAATTTAATGGGAGTACTCAAAGGCTAAAGAGCCCAGCCAGCATGGCTCAGTGGTTGAGTGTCAACCTATGAACCAGGAGGTCATGGTTTGATTCTGGTCGGGGCACATGCCCAGGTTGCAGGCTCCATCTCCAGTAGGGGGTGTGCAGGAAGCACCCAAACAATGATTCTCTCCCATTATTGATGTTTCCATCTCTCCCTTCCTCTCTGAAATCAATAAAAATATATTTTTTAAAAAGGCTAACCAGTCAAATGACTTAACCTAGATTATAATATTCACAATATTCCTAATTAAAGGGAATATATTATTTGAACTGGAATAAAATTATATTTTTTTCAGAGTAGTGCAATCCCTTTTGGAACTCTCAACTGATTTTTTTTATTTCTTCAGCATAATGCTTTTCAGATTTTAACATGGATGCAAATCAAGTGGGTGAGACTTGAGATTCTGTGTTTCCAATAAGCTCCAGGTCATGTTGATGCTGTTGGTCCAAAGTGTAATAGTGAATACACACTTAGAGTATTAAGGGCGAAGTGGACTTTAGACTTCAAACCTATACAGATAATAAGATCAACAAAATGATTAATTATTGTACTCTGACCATGTATTGTATTACATTCAAAAGGACCAAAGAATATATCTACATAAAATTCAATTTGAAACAGATTCTTATATAAAACATTCATCCCCGCCTTGCGCATATATATATATATATATATATACACACACATATATATATA
>NW_005876161.1:0-3506 GCF_000147115.1 Myotis lucifugus | reverse complement strand
CATTTCACAAATTTCTAATGCATTATGGGAAGGGAGAATGCTGGAGGGGAAACTACTTGATTACATTTTCTTTCCCACTTAATTCAATTTTACTGAAATAAATTGACTGACTATGCAAAAATCGGAAAAACTATTGATCTATAAATTGGGCAAAATAAACAATTCCAAGACACACAGATTTATATGAAAAAGAAATGTGTATAATATGTTTACTCAAATAATTTAGTCTATTTCTTGGATGACTTTAACTGGGACCTCATCCAAATGTTTAAATTGGCCAAATTAGTTGTCAACATATTCTATATTATCTTTAGTTATTTGTATTTTTCTTTTATTTCTTGAGCAAAACAGGACTTTCGATTTTATGCTAAAGTGAAAAAACTATCAAAACAGAGAAATGTTATAAAGATGCAAATTTTGTGATATGTTCTAAATGAATAGTCCACAATTTTCTCTCTATGTAAAGGAAGTGGCATATAATGAACCCCAGATCATTACAGTAAGGTCTCAGCATCAACGATAGCTTCTTCAACTTTAAGTGAAGCGACATATAACAAAAGCAATTTTACCATAGGCTAATTGATATGAACAAGAGTTAAGTTCCTATGGCATCTCATTAATGTTCTAACAAAACAAGGTTGAATGAATGGTATTTACACAGGACCTAGACTATACTATAACTACATTTTGGGAAATGCTAGAGAGGAATGCTTTTTTTGTGTTGCCTTTACCCATTTGTACAAATCTATAATATATAGGTATAGTATAAAAATTAATTTCAAAATACTTCATTCACTAACTTATATTAATTGAGGTAATAGTTATAATAACTTAAGCAAATATATCTTTTTTAAAAAAATACGTTTTTATTGAGTTTTAGAAAGAGAGGAAGGGAGAAGGATAGAGAGATAGAAACATTAATGAGAGAGAAACATCATCATCCCCCTGCAGAGGATTGAGCCTGCATGTGCCCTGACCAGGAATCATGTCTTGGTTCCTGGGTCAGTGCTCAACCACTGAGCTATACCAGCTGAGCGCAAATATATCTTAACACAATACAAACTTATTCTTACCTCCAATGAAGGCCCTTCTGCAGGAAGGTAATATGCTTCCAGGTTGTACTTCAGGGACTCAGGTTATATACCACGTTTTGGTTTCTCCTTTCAAGGCTTTGGACTTTACTACATTCAACTAGAGAAAGGCAAAAGTTAGAGTATTGTATACCAAATAGTTAAAAGCCCTGGCCTAGAAACAATTCACTTCTGCTTAATTTTGGTACTGAGAACTAGTCACATGCATTATTAGGGAGCTGGGAAATGTAGTCCATCCATGGGCAACTGTCTCCCAGAAACAACTCAAAAACAAAGAAGGAGAAGCACAAATATGGGGAGACAGATACCTGTCTCTGCTGTAGTATTATTTATACATTATGTATGCACTAGACCCACTGAGCCACTAGAAAGGTGAGTGAGTCATTGAGCTTTACTATGTAAGGAGGTAAGCAGGAATGCAAATTTTAAAAATGTAGTACAAGTACTAGGAGTTGAAAACACTACAAAACAATGAAAATTTTCTTTTTTGAGTAGCTTATTCTGGTGACATTAGAAGAGAAACTGAGTAGATTTGGGAGAGAGAAAGTGCCAGAGGAAGTTGCAATTTTCTTATGTAAGTCCTGACAAGTGCTTAAAGTCAAATATTGACAATGAGAAGAGAAAATATTCAAGAAACATTTATTTAACAAAATTAAAACAATTATGTATAGTAAGAGAAGAAATAGAAGGCTCAATATGGCATGATTTATTGCTGACCTTGCAAAACTAGATGATGACATTGATTGTTATAGAGAATTAAGAAGTCTCAATATAATTTGACTTGGTGAATGTTAATCAGTTCACTTAGAAACACCCATAAAAATCTATAAAAGGTTGCTATGCTTTGATTCTTATAGCTCAGGAGAGTGATCAGAGATTGAAATAAAGAGGATTCAACAGCATGAAACTGGTAGTTAAAGCTAAAAAGGTAGCTGAAATTCTAAGGAAAAGCATGCATGATTAGAAGAGACAACTAAGGACAAAACCAAAATTTAGGCTGCATGCAAATACTAGTAGAAATAGCATCGAATTGACAATAAATTAGATTTACTATCAGATTTTTGTTCATTAAAAGAAGATAGATCAAGTGACACAGTGTTTAGTGAAGTTAGTTGAATGCATTTTTAATGATTCTTACTATTTTGTGGGTCACAGATATTGTGATGGGTAATTTTATATCAACTTTTGACTGGGTCAAGTAATGCCAAGAGATCTGGTAAAGCATTATTCCCAAGTGCATCTGTGGAGGTGAATCTGGAAGAGGTTAGCCTTTGAACTGGTGGACTGAGTAAAGCAGATTACCCTTCTCAATATGAGTGGACATCGTCCCATCTGTATGAGACCCAAAGAGGAAAAAAAAAGGCAGAGAAAAATCAAATTCTTTTCCCTGTCTGACCGCGTGAGAAGACATCAGTGTTCTCTTGTCTTTGGACTGGGACCATCAGTCCTCTGGTTCTCAGGCCTTTGGACTTGGACTGTGCTACCCTAAGAGCTTTCCTGGGTCTCCAGCTTGCAGGTGGCAGACTGTGGGACTTCTCAGTCTCCATGCTCAGTGTCCATAATCACATGAGCCAATAAATCGCTCTCTCTTGCCATATATAGTTTTTGCTCTTTGGAGAACCCTGACTAATACTGACATATTTAATAATCAATGAGTCTTATCTCCTTTTAAAATATACACATATGCACATGAATCATTCCAACCACTGGTTGTTCGGTTGTTCCACTGTTTGGTCTATTTGCATATTAGCCTTTTATTATATAGGATTATTATATAGGATAGGATTGGAAAGAGAGAGTTAAGTAATGGGATTTTTAAAGGAAACTTTCAAAGGTATAAAGGAAAGGCTGAGAAACACACCACCAATGGGAGATCATGTCTTTTTCTCTTTCTCCATACCCCAAGTCCCACCCCCAATATACACTGCTCCTGTAGAAAAAGACTGCTGATAATGTCCTATCAAAGACAAAAAACAGAATTTGACCATGTGCTGAGAAGAGAGAAAGAGGTGCTTTATGTGTAAAGAAGGAAAAGGTTAAGAGCTCTAACTTTTCCATGACATTTTCTTTTAGACTTTATTTTTTTCTAGTGGATGCTGGGATATCTATCTAATCATCCACTCCATTCTACTTTAGCCGCAGATTCTGGAAAACTAACATTATCTCCACTAGCAGCTAGGATTCTGAAGGCAAATTTGGTTTCATCAGTTGCACTGTACACATTTAAGTAGAAATGAACATATGAATGGGAGTTATGTCACTCCTTGTTTGATTGTTTTCTCTGGGTCATGAGAAGTAAATATATACTTTACTTCCCAGGGGCCTTCCCAGTGTAGGCAGAAGGTAACCGGCAGCTTCCTGTGGTTCAAAAGCTTGTCAGGGTCAGGAGGTCCACAGAAGAGCTTGAGAGGTGGG
>NW_005876160.1:0-10505 GCF_000147115.1 Myotis lucifugus | reverse complement strand
GAGTTTTAAAATCATTGTGGCGGCATGGGTTTTTCATATCCAAGTATGAACCTCTGATGTGCCTCTCATAAATACGTGTGTATATAAGCCCCAAATCTGGAAGATAATTCCTTTACTTTTTTATCTCTTCCTTCTTGCATTGTGCATACTTATTGGCTGTGCAAGATGAGTCCCAAACACCTTGAACAACCTGAAGAGTTCCGTTCTCCCATTGGTAGGGAATGGCGATCCACATAGGGGTAACAGCACCATGTGGGGAATTTATTGAAAACTTTCCTTTTGTGTCCAGGGTTTTGTGTAAAGTACCTCTGGGTTTCTAGTCACAGCTCTCTCCTCCTGACCAGCTGTGTGACCACAGGCAAATTACTTAAAGGAACCTCGGGATCCCTGGGTGGAAAATTGAGATAATAATAGAGGTGTCTCCTTAGATGAGTTGTGATGATTAATTTCCAGTTCTGTCTTTTCCAATAAGTAGAACGGACATGAACACTCCCAAGAAACTCTTCTCAAAGTCATAGTTTTTCCAAAGATGCAAACAGGGAGGGTATATGTCAGCAGACACTTTAAGAAGTTTATATCTGGTTAATGATGGTAAGAAGGAAATAGCAAATAACTAGAGTTTTCTCTTCGCATGGTCTGTGGCCTTGGCTAAGACTCAGCTACCCCATAAGATTGTCCTCTTCTCTTTCCATAGACACATCCGACCCAAACAGCATTCTTATCCAGTGTCGATCTTCACACTCACTGTTCCTATCAGCTCATGTTGCCAGAGGGAATTGCCATTGTGTGTTCACCAAAGCATAACGAGTAAGTGAATGAGTACCTGTACGTGGAGGGGCTCCAGTGAGGCTGGGACTGGGGCTGCTGGGTTCAAGTGTGTCCCCTCCACAAGGCAGGCACACCATGCCCTTGAGGGAAAAGATTGGTGGCAGTCAGTTCCCATGTCTCTTTAGCTTTAAGGTCTTTCTTTTCAAGGTCCTTTTCAGTGGGAGAATTGCTGGTTCTTTTTCTCCAGTTAACATGACCTTGAAGTGGCTAAATTGGATGTTATTATTCCAGTTTATCATTTGAGATGTTAGTTCTCCTGTATTATTTCCTGTTGTAGGAAAATGTCCAGCCTTCGTTTAATTACCTCCAAAACCTTTCTAGGTTTGGGAGATGATTATTATTGTAGAGTGATTATAAGCACAGGACTCATGTCAAGTTATATAGGAATCCAGTCTCCACCCTCAACTGGTGTGTTTAGCAAGATGCCTGACCACCGTGAGGCTGGGCCTCTTCATCCCTGACACCTGCCCATCACAGGTTGATGTGAGCATGAAACTCAAGGTGACCGTCTATGTAAAGGGCTTAGCATCGTGCCTGGCCCCCAGCCAGCACTCCTTAAATATTTGCTGTTGCGATCACCACTATTGCCATTGTTAAAATAATTAGAAAGATCTGCCACCCGCAGTCTCCTCCAGGGGGCCTCGGCGTTTCCGCTGTGGTCTCCCCAGCGGATCAGCTGCCTCTTGCCCTGACAATCTTGCAGGTGTTTGGAGTTAGCACTGGCCCCTCCAGTGTGTCTCACCTCTAGGCCAGTCATCGTAAGATTGGTTCAAAAAGTCATGTGGAATTCCTAGTTTGTGGTGCCTTCCTCCTTCCCATTTGAGGAATATGCTTGTGCCATTCAAATAAAGGATCAGGAAAGCCCAGACAATCCTAAATTTTTGTACCTTTCCTTCACCCTGAAACCCAGCACTGGCATCTTCCGGCTCACCAGTGCTGGCATGCTCGAGGTCTCCACCTGTAAGAAGAAGGGCTTTCATCCGCACACCAAGGAACCAAGGCTGTTCAGCGTGAGTAGATACTGTTGGATATTTAATTTTAAACAATATATTTTTATTGATTTCAGAGAGGAAGAGAGAGGGAGAGAGAGAAACATCGATGATGAGAGAGAATCATTGATCGGCTGCCTCCTGCACACCCCACACTGGGGATCGAGCCTGCAACCCAGGCATCTGCCCTGACCAGGAATCAATCCGTGATCTCCTGGTTCATAGGTCAAAGCTAACACTGACATGTGACAGCACAGATATTTACATTTTTACCTTCTCGCTTTTTTTAGCAGTATATATGGGATAAAACATTGTAGTGCTTAGTTTGGAGTTTTCTTATCTAGAACATTAATTATTCTTTGTAATTTGTCCTATATTTTATTTACCGGCCCATGTCACCTTTCCATTTATGTATCTTTGTGATATTTAAATACAGTTTTCTTCAGATTCCAAGTAAGCAAACAATCTACACTAATAAAAGAGAAACATGGTAATTAGCGTACGACCGCTACCCTTCCCATTGGCTAATCAGCATATCCTTATGCAAATTAAATGTCAGCCAAGATGGTTGCTGGCAGCCATGCACTGAAGTGAGCAGGGAGGCTTGCTTGCTCCAGTGACGGCGGACTCCAACGTTCCCCGGCTGACTTGCCGGCCTCTCAGCTGCAACTCTAAGCAACTATGTACTATGTTGCAAATAAGAAGCTAAACAAAACCCCGGAAACCGGCTTTTAGTCAGCCGGGCTTCAGCCAGCTGGACCACAACATTGTATCGATGTTTTCAGCAGCGAGGCCTCAGAGCTAAAGCTGGCCCAGAATAAAATTAAAAAAAAGAAAAAAAGGAGCGGTTGGGAGCTTCAGTCACCCGCCAGCCAGAAAACAGCCCTCAGCCCCTCACCCAGACTGGCCAGGCACCCCAGTGGGGACCCCCACCCTGATCCAGGACACCCTTCAGGGCAAACCAGCCAGCCCCTACCCATGCACCAGGCCTCTATTCTATATAGTAAAAGGGTAATATGCCTCCCGGCACCGGGATCAGCAGAGCAGCGAGGCTCCCGGCACCGGGATCAGCATGACAGGGGGCAGCGCCCCAAACCCCCTGATCGCCCTGCAGCTCTGTGTGTGACAGGGGGCGGGGCCACAACCCCCTGATCAGCCCTGCTCTGTGCCTGATAGGGGGGAGCTCCCCCAATCCCCTGATTGCCCTGCGGCTCTGTGTGTGACAGGGGGGAGCTCCCCAACCCCCCTGATTCGCCCTGCGGCTCTGTGTGTGACAGGGGGGCGGGGCCACAACCTCCCTATCTGCCCCTGCTCTGTTCGTGACAGGGGAAGGCGCCCCAAACCCCCTGATCAGCCCTGCTCTGTGCCTGATAGGGGGGAGCTCCCCAATCCCCTGATTTCCCTGCGGCTCTGTGTTTGACAGGGTGCGGTGCACCAACCCCCTGATCGGCCCTGCTCTGTGTGTGACAGGGTGCGGCGCACCAACCCCCCCACCCCCCTAGGGCCCTGCTCTGTGTGTGACAGGCTAGAGCCATAACCTCTCCATCGGCTCTGCCCTGAGTGTGACAGTGGTGGCGCCCCAACCCCCTGATCGGCCCTGCTCTGTGGGTGATAGAGGGTGGTGCCCCAACCCCCCTCCACGGGCCTTGCTCTGTGTGTGACAGGGTAGAGCCATAACCTCCCCATTGGCCCTGCCCTGCGTGTGACAGGGTGCAGCGCCCCAACCCCCTGATCCGCCCTGCTCTGTGTGTGACAGGGGGCGGTGCCCCAACTCCCCTATCGGCCCTACTCTGTGAGTGACAGGGGGGAGCTCCTCAACCCCCTGATGGGCCCTGCTCTGTGCGTGACAGGGGGGAGCTCCCCAACCCCCTGATCGACCCTGCTCTGTGTGTGACAAGGTACGGAGCCCCAATCCCCCTGGTGGGCCCTGCTCTGTGAGTGACAGGGGGCAGCGCCCCAACCCCCTGGTCGGCCCTGCTCTGTGAGTGACAGGGGGCAGCGCCCCAACCCCCTGATCGGCCCTGCTCTGTGAGTGACAGGGGGCAGCGCCCCAACCCCCCGATTGGCCCTGCTCTGTGCATGACAGGGGGTGGCGCCGCAACCTCCCCATCGACCCTGCCTTGAGTGTGACAGGGGGCGGTGCCCCAACCCCCCAATCGGCCCTACCCTGAGCATGACTGAGGGTGGCATCGCAACCTCCCGATCCGCCCTGCTCTGTGCATGACGGGGCGGCGCCCCAACTCCCCAATCGGCCCTGCTCTGAGCCTGACCAGGGGCTGCACCTAGGGATTGGGCCTGCCCTCTGCCACCCGGGAGCAGGCCTAAGCCAGCAGGTCGTTATCTCCCGAGGGGTCCCAGACTGTGAGAGGGCACAGGCCGGGCTGGGGGACCCCCCTCCCCACCCCGAGTGCACAAATTTTTGCGCACCGGGCCTCTAGTTCTTAAATAAAATGATATCGAATGTCTCATGAATTATTTCCACATAATGTGGCTACATTACTTTTTTTCATAGCAGTAACTTCTTAATCAGCATTGTATAGCCCGAAAGAAACATTATCTGGCTACAACTTTTCTTTCTAACTGATTCCTTGGTGGTTCTCTGGCTGTAACATCTGAGAAACATTAGTTTGAAGTTAGTATTTATTTAAAATAAAAATTACTTGGCAGCCTCTGTAAATATTTTCTTTTTGTTGAACATGGCTACACTTGATTATATTTGTTCTCATTGGAAATTATTTTTTTTAATTAGGAACATTTTTAAATTAGGAAATTCATATTCCCTCCCTAAAGAGAATTTTGTTAAACATTATGATCTAAAGACATTTTTTTTTCTTTCCTAGGTATGCAAACATGTGTTGGTAAAAGACATAAAAATAATCGTGCTGGATCTGAGGTGATATGTTCTGAAGATTAGCACAGTCACCACCGGATACCTGCCCATGAACATGTGGTCCCTGGATTTTCTTAAGATGTTTCCAGAAGTGACTGATATTTTATATTTATACATTTTAGACCAGAAAGTTTGATATTTATTGCTCTTGTGCATTTTGAAGTTTTCTTTTTGGGTTGCTCTGTCTCAAGAGTGGTCACAATGATGTTAAATCAATACCCATTAATGGACCCAACTACTATGACCAGATAATAAATTATGCTGCAAACTATAATATGACCAGTATTTAAAGAGGTCTCTGTATACGTTTTCAGAGCATTAGATGTTTTGCTGTATTTTTTCTCATTCCTATGAAATATAATTCCAAACAAGGAATTCTGAGTAGCAGGTGGTCTCCAAGCCAGGCCATCTGCTTCCACAACCTTTCCCTGTGCTAGGAGATGAGCTGATTCCACATGTGAGAAGAAATATGGCTATAATATGGGCTTCATATGTTAAGAAATTGAGGATAACATCATTCAGGGAAGAGTGGGTTGTCTATGGAGCTGGACATGCAAAGTTAATTTGCCCTTAGCTGGTGGTGTCCGTAGACTCAAAGCCCCATGCATAGACCAAGCCACACTCTAGTTCTATAGTCTAGGATCTGAAACTTCCAAGTCCACAAGTTGTCATAAGGAAGAAACAAGCCACTGAGCTATCCATAGCAGGCTCTTTATACGTGAGAACCGGAGCAGAATCTGGGTGGCACAGTCCTAGTATTAGGGAGTAGACCAGTGCGGGAGGAATGCTACCTTGTCCACACACAGAGTGCAGGGAATACCCCTCTTTATAAAACAGAAATCATTGAACTTCTTGGTGGGCGCTAGTACATGCAAACAAGGTCATGTAGGCAACTCAGATATAAAGCCAGGAGGAGAGCGAAGGCTGGGAAAGCTGTGGTTGGCATACAGGACATTGACTGTGAAACCTTAAAATTGTTTACTCAAATTAGTCACTGTCTGGCTGGGTCCTGGATGTAACAGTGGAATGATGGTGAATCTGAATTCTTGAGTCTGAAGAGGATGCTGAAAATGCCTCCACAGCTTTTGCAGAGGGAAAAGCATTTACAGGTTGCTCAAGAAATAAGCTCCATTATGTTTCCTGCTCATATAAAGGCTGATGAATAAGAAAAAGAAAACAAGCAACTAGCTGACATTTGTTCTATTCCTGACTTTAGGCAAGGTTTCCTTACCAACAGAAATGAAGTGTATGTGTTATTGATTTAGCAGTTTCCTGTCAGCAATAAAATGTGTTACCTATCCAAGTTTTGCCTAGGGAAATACATCATTTTTAATTTGTTTCATTAGAAAAATAACTTACTGAGGTGAAATTCACAGAAGATAAACTCAGTGACATTTAAGATAGTCACAATGTTGTGTAACCACCACTTTTCCCAGCCATTGGTAACCAATCCGCATTCTGTCTCTATGGATTTATCTATTCTGGATATTTCCGATAATTGGAACCATACAATATGTGAATTTTTGTGTCTAGCTTCTTTCACTTAAATGTAACTTTTTTGAAGGTTCATCCACGCTGTACCATGTATCATCAGCACTTTGTTTTGTTTTTTTAGGGCTCAGTAATACTCCATTGTATGTACATACACAATTTGTTATACACAATTCACCCAGGGATGGAGGTGTGGGCTGATTGCACCTTTTGGCTGTTGTGAATAGTGCTGCTACGAACATGTGTGTAATGTACTTGTTTCAGTATCTGTTTTCAATCCTTTTGGGTATATATTTAGGAATAGAATTGCAGGGTCATGTGTAACTGTATGTTAACTTTTTTATGCCAACGTGTTTCCCACAGCAGCTGAACCATTTTGCACAACAATATATAAGGATTTCCATTTCTCCACATCTACAACAGCACTATTTTTTTAAAAAATTATAGTCATCTTGGGTGTGAAGTGGTATCTCATTGTGATTTAGAGCAATATGTTATGAAGTTCTTTTAAGTCAAATTTTTGACAGTCAAATCAGAGTTGGTGAAGATGCCGAAGAGTGCTAGAACCCACTCTCATGACACTCTAAGTGTTGTGGAACTCCCGTCCTAGGCCTTCTGCACATTGGAACCATGTGCAGAAGCAGAACTTTATTTTATCAAGGATGGTCAACTCTTTTGACTGGGTAGGATTAGAAAAACAAAAGAGAGAACGACCAACAGGAGCCCCCAGAAACAGCACTCTAAAATACTACTATGCTTTCCACTGAACTCAAGGCTTACGCATTTGGAAGGGAGAAGACTGACTACTTTGGAACATACCTCTGAAATCACAAACCTTTTTTAAGAACAAGGGCTCATTCTAAATGTGTAGGATAGGATTCACCTACGTAATATATTTTTTTGCTGAGTAGATGAAGCCATTTTTGTAAAAAAAGAATGAAGTTAAATGATTTTAGGCCATTTCTTAAGGAGTTTCAGGCTGTAGAATATGCAGAGAGATCTAAGGAGGGGAGAAAATAATTGATACAACGAAAGGACAGAGGAATGAGGCTCAAACTAGATACGGAGGGGAAGAAATAGAAAGCATGATCTAAGAATATGAAAAGAACATCTTTTGATGTGGTGTGTCTACAGTGCCACACATTTTTCTCCAAGACCAGGAAATCTGCTTAAGAACAGTGAACTTGAGGTCTCTGAAAAACTGTGTTAACTACACTGTGTAGGAGCTTGTTCTACCATTGGCTGTCCTTGAAGGTAGCATATGTTTACAAACCTAATCAGGAGAATCGTAATCATTTATATTCCCTTTAGTCTTTAAGGAGCATGAAGTTACTACACAAAGAACATTCTAGAATAGCTGTAGCTATCAGAAACAAATTAGAATGAGAGGTAGTGTTTGAATGTTCATTTCCCAGATGCATTTCTGAAAATGAGATAAAGAATTTAACCTGCAAGATGAAATGCTTGAGAATGGCAAATGAATCAGAGATACCAAATTTCTCACTGGAAATTTCCTTAATTGCTTGTAATTGGTGTCTGATTTCAAGATAGACATTTCACAGAGGAAATGTTATGAATTCTACTTTGGAAAATTATAGTTAAGTCATAGTTGCATTTTTAAAGTCTATGTGTGATCCAGTTTTGGGGGTTCTCCTTCCAGTTCCACATCTGCAGCACACTCTCCCACTTCTGGGCCTCTGTCCTGAACACAGTCCATCCTCTACCCGAACCTCAACCCCTTTGCTTCCCCCCTTGTTTTCCTAGTTAAGTCAGTCTTGTCTGTCTATCTATCATCTATCTATCATCTATCTATCTATCTATCTATCTATCTATCTATCTATCTCTATCTATTATATTCAATATTATTTTGTATTAATTTCAGGTATACCACATAGTGGTTAGACCAGGGGTCCTCAAACTTTTTAAACAGGGGGCCAGTTCACTGTCCCTCAGACCGTTGGAGGGCCGGACTATAGTTTAAAAGAAAACTATGAACAAATTCCTATGCACACTGCACATATCTTATTTTGAAGTAAAAAACCCAAACGGGAACAAGTACAATATTTATATTTGCATGTGGCCCGCGGGCCGTCGTTTGAGGACCCCTGGGTTAGACAGTGATGTCCTTTACAGAGTGGTCCCCCGCTATTTCAAGTACCCACCTGCCCCCATACATAGTTATTACAATACTATTGACTATATTCCCTACGCTATAATCTACATCCCTGTGTTGGCCCTGAGCGACACCTCCCTCACTACAATGGGAAATTCCTCAGACTGCTCTGTGTCATAAATCCTATTACAGAGACTCACACTCAGCTGACTGCACAAACGATGCTGCACTGACAACCGAGAATTATTCACTTTTTTTAAAAAAATTAGTAACACTTCCTCCCACCTATCTGCTCACAACAAAGGCTGTGTGATGTGAATCAATCTTACTACAAAACCACGTCATCCTCGGAGGTTGCAGATGCCTATTGTGGGAAAATTGATGGTCATAGAAGAAGGCTGTTTTGCTATTGTTAGGGGAGAGAAGAGATTCAGGAAGCAGCCAGGTCTACAGGCTGCGGTTTTATCTCTTCTGGAAATTCACGTGAGGCTCATCGATGAGACTGCCACTTGTTCAGCCCTTCAAGTCACTGGGCATCTTATATCATCAAGGGGAGGAGTCACTGGTTTATGATGGAAGAAGGTGCGCAGGCACTGCAGCTGGGTGCTCGCAAGGGAAGGATATTTCACTAAGGCACATTCAGTGGGTGTTTCTGGTTTTCCTGATTGCCTCTGGCCATCCCTGCTTCGGATTCTTTGAGACTCTGCCAAGCACCCATTCCTTTACCAGAGAATTCGCGCCCTCTAGTGGTAAACGTCAAGTACAGCAGTACACAGGCTTTCTTACTTTAGTAAAACCTGAAGTGTTGATGGGAATGGTTGGTGCTTTTGCTTAAATTATGAAAGTGGTCTGTTGCAAGTATCTATACACAAATCCTTTACTTTAAGTCTAGTGGGTTTGAAGTTTCCTTGCCCGATAAGCATACATTTGCAACTGGAAAATTTCCCTCAATAGCATGTTACAGTGGTTCTCAAATTTTGATGTGCTAAAGATTCACCAGAGAAATATGATTAAAAGTCAGGTCCTTAGCCTCAGCTCCAGAGGTTCTAGTTCAGCTTTGGGTGTAGCCCAGGAATCTGACCACTTAAAATGAGCCCCTCCTAAGCTTGACCTGTGTGGCCTGTTCTTTGAGAAATGCTGACATAATGGCTGAGTATGGGTTGGGAAGCAAGTTCGAGTATGATATTAGGTATATTCCTTAACCACTCCTAGCTTCTGTTGCTCCATCTGTATAAAGGCAGAATACCTAGCCCATTGGGCAGCTGTAGGATAAAATGAGGTCCTAATATAAAGGGCTTGAGACTTTGCTAAAATCTCTCAAACAAGTTACAGCTGGTGACAGCATGCCCCAAACCTATCAATGCAAGGCCCAAGTCCTGGTACTAGCACCAACCTGCCTTGCTTCACAGCTAGGCCTTGCCTGGGCACCTCCAAGCCCAATAAAAAAGGGGGGGCGTGGTACAGGTTCTGGTCATGACAGGTAGCCAGCTCTTATTATTTGTAGTATCAATCCTAATTTACTCAAACCATTGGGCCAGAGCAGACCCAGGGAAGCTTGGATGTCTAGACCAAATGAGCATTAAATTTTAGGCCCCAAGATCTCTACAGTGTGATGCTGCCATAGACAGGGACCCCTCCCTCCCAAGGACAAGCAGTGGCTACACACAGAAGGACAAGTAGCTCCCTGCTAGGAAGCCTCTTATGATGCTAAGCTGCCTGGGTGGAAAAGCTCTTTGAGACAAAGACCATTAAGGACAGGGAAAGTGTTTTTATACATCTTTGTACCTCCCAGGTCAGATGGGTAAATAAAAGTTGAAGTTGGCAGTTCTATTCCTTCACCTATAAAATGAGCATGACAATAATATTTTCACCATACAGTTATGAAGAACAAATAAATGAGGTTATGTGTAAAATCCTTTGTATGATGATTTCCTGTGGTCCTTGGAAAGTATTGTCATCTGTCGCATCCCTTCTGGTGTAACTGTGTCTTTAGTATCCTTCCAGAGGCAGATACTGATCTGGGGAAGGGAAACAGATGCTCCAGATGTGTGATGAGATTTTAGAACCGTGTTTCTTAATGTTTTTTTAATCCGTTTCCTCTAATAAACTTAAAGTCATATCTTCTTTTAATATATATTTATTAAGTTTAACATGTTGTATATTAAAAGTCATATTTGTGTATGTATAAATATAT
>NW_005876159.1:0-10506 GCF_000147115.1 Myotis lucifugus | reverse complement strand
TATGTGTGTTAAATATACAAGCTTGAGAAAAATATATATATATATATATATATATATATAAAAGGCTAATATGCTAAGTGCCCGACCGTCTGACCAGTTGCTATTATGCACACTGACCATCAGGGGGAAGACGCTCAACACAGGAGCTGCTGTGATGCACGCTGGCCATTTACAGAGAAATGGCAGCGTGGACCTGGAGCCCACAAAGCAACACTCAGCTTTCCCCAAGTGGGACACGGGTCCTGCCACCACCCTGGAGTGACACTCCACCAAATTGCAGCTGACGCTCCCAAGACCCCATGGCGCGAAATGTGACCCACAGCCCAGCCCAGCCTGGAAACGGTTGCTGTGGGAGTCAGGTAATGATGTCTCATAGCAATGCCCAGCTTCCGCTCCCTAGCAACTAGCCTCCTTGCAGTCTTTAGCCCAGGAACATGACTTGCTTTATAGCCAGGTGCAAACATTTCATACTTTACATTTCATGGTTTTTTCATGCCTCATCTCATTTGATCCTCACAGAAGTCCTGGAATAGGTAGATAGGAGACTTGGTGGAATCCTATTTTCTTTTCATTAGCCGGAAAATGGAGATTTAGAAAGTTTAGAAACCTGACTGAAAAGAAGTAAGAAATGGTGGACCTTGAAAATGACTTCAGGTTTTCTCACTGTGCAGAATATAGTCAAACACTGCTGCAGTTAAATATTTTACTCTTTGTTCTCCCTGCGTGATCTACAATAATAATCTGCTTTGTGTTGATATTTACTGCTGTGTTGCTGACAATTACCTGAAAGAGAAGTTGGGGTGCTTTACTGGCCTGGAAAAAGTTTAGCTACATCAGAAAGCAGGTCTAATTAAGCAAGTTTATTCTATATCTATAAAAGGCTAAGTTGACTCACGCATGTGCGATACATATAAAGCTCTCACTGGCGCCAATCGCAGGCATGCGTTTCTATCTGTCACTATTGATCGTAAATTTGGTTGACACTTCTATTATAGAGAAAGAGTGGATAGCGATATTAAAATATTTCTTCTAATTACTTTTCTTTCAATGTGCAAAATTCGTGCACCGGGCCACTAGTATAAATAGAAAAGGGTCAGAGCAAGACAATAAAACAAATTTAAAGTAGAAAGTCATCCCCAAAAAACAGCCTAACAATGGGATTCAAAGGTGCAATTCCACTGGCTTTGGACAAAGGAATTTGGTTGCATTTGTGCTAAAGTTCAGGAACAAATGTGAAACGTTGGCCATGTAATTTTATGAAATAAAAAATTTCTTGTCATCTACATTGCCTTTATACAGAATAAAAACATTCTTGCTAACTATAAAGATATATGTAGCACAACAAGGCCTATCTTGTAGTCTGTCAGTGGTCTTGATGGACACATGGTGGTTGGAGATAAAACAGCTATATCATGACTATAAATAACGGCTGGATATGTACACTCTAAATTCCCACGGACTCCTATCCAGGCTATAGAGTTCGTAATCTCCATAGGTGAAACCTTTCTGGATGGGAGATTGGGACAGGATTTTGAAGACGTGCATCTAAGAGGTAAGTAGCAGAATTTTCGTCATTACGCAGTTCAGTCCAGGAAACCATACTGTTGCGTAGGCACACCTTCATGGGGATAACCTAGATTGTATCTCCCTTGCACTGTTCATATACATTACTGTAGCTAACAATTATGGATTTGAAGATCAGAGAGGATGAAAACCTTGAAATAAAAAATGTACATGGGGAGAGTCAGCAACAGGGCACTATCTACATATCCCTCCCCATATGGGAAATTAATACCTAAATGCTTATTTTGCTTACCTTTACTTTATACTGACATTACTATGATTATTACAAAATACAACAACTATTGGTGGTTATTTCAAAATGGAACTATTAATCATGGGATTTCAAAATTTAAAATCTTTCAAATGGCTCTTAATTAATTTGAAATAGACATTTCTTAGCAAGAGCTACAAAGCTTTCTCTCTGTGGCTACTGGGTTAGAGTTCTGCATCAACTCCCACCATATTCACATACATAAGGCATCAAAACATGACACTCTGGTGCATTTGCAAGCACGGCTCCCTCTATGTCCAATATGTTTTCACCAATTTTCCCTGTATGCTAAATTTCAGTCACCAATCAAAATTCAGCAAAACTAACACCTCCCATTGAAAGCCTTCCATAATACTTTGCCATCTTATGCTGCAAGGAACGTTATAAAACCTAAGAGGACCACTGTGATAGCTGCCATAAGAAAGGTATAGGCATCACCTTCTGGTGGTCCAGATTAGACAGATTAACATGAGATCAACCTAAATAAAAAGCAGGAGAAAACGATTTTACTTTTGCAAACTCTAGTTGCCAGCATCATACATGGCCTGAATCTGTTACAGTCACCAACACGCTTATCTCTTCTGAAATCATATGTACACATGGAACTATAGATATAGTTGTGGAAAATAAAGTATCTAAAGTGTAGGAGGTTAATATTTAATGTATGATATAAACTACAGAATTCAGAACCAAATTTCTGGAATCTTCCAACAATGTACTTGCATTCTATTTCTCTGTTTCAATCTTACTATCATAACATTTCTTTGACATTAAATTTCTCCTCAAACTTTCCCATGAAGTAATCCGAATCATTTGTGTGAGTAAAAATATAACACACCCAATCCCATCAGCCCTTTCCGTTCTGCAGAGAGCAGCAACAGGCTCCATGGTGATAGAGAGAAGAATGAACCTTCCTTCTGCGGCCTCTCCCAATTTTGCACTCAAGCTGGTTGATCCCCAGAAAGTGGTTCAGCTGTTAGCTGGTGGCTTGTGCCATTTATAGAAGTTTATTCACAGAGCTGATTCTTGCTCGGGACAACTTCATGCTGCATCTGTTTCATAATATTTTCCTCTTTGGATTTTCCTAAGTTTATGTTACTGTCATTAGAATCTCTCCTGGGCCCGGATAAGCCACTTTGAAGTGTATTAAAAAAAAAGAGAGAGAGAGAATTTAGAACACAAAGTGTGCTGAACACAATATTTGGTGTTTTGAATCCACAATGGTGACTTATATTTTATAATTGCTTTAAAGCCTGTTAATCAAACTCCGTATTTGTTCTAACATCATTGTCAGAATTTCAAAGTGAGCCTCATTTCGAGTAAAATCTCAAATATCTAATTACTATTTTTCTCTAGAAGTTAGAGACATATCTGACTAAATTATGTGAGGGGAACAAACCCAAGCCAGGACAATTCCATAAAAAGAAGTCAGGACAGGGACAGGGATAGGGACAGAGACAGAGATACAGATACAGATACAGATATGGATACAGATACAGATAGAGTTACAGTTACAGATACAGATAGAGATAATGTAAATATTACTTTAGTATTACATGGCAAATATGTATGATAATGATCACTGTGAATTATTTTACAAAATAGAAAAATAATAGTGTGGTATTCTCAATAATTTAGCAAACAAGCATGTTGTCTTCAACCACAGACATTAAGAGCCTCTGAAATTTAAAAAAATATAACTGTGACAATAATAACAATAGTATTTAAAGTGAAAATGAGAAAAATACCAACACAGAATGCATGGGTAGGTTACATATTATGTTTCATGTTACTGAAGATCAAGTAATGTAGGTGAATAGCAGAAAATTAATAGAAAAACAGAATAAAGAAACAAGAGTAATTGTGAACGCTTCTATGAATGGGAAAAGGATGAAGAAGATGAGGAATTATAGCTTTGGTCATATTTACCTTTTTTTAAAATTATGGTCTAATTTTTTTTTATAGAAAAAGCACTAGTGTTTTATGTTAAAATGATATATATTACATCATTAAATTATATTTCACTATAGGATATATATTATATACTGTATACATACAATACATTCCTCAAAATGCTAAATTCAATGTGTTTTTAATGCACCTTTTCCTTTTTCCACACACACACTGATAACGGCAATTCCTATCAAAGTTATGAGTAATACATTGCTCTATACATGTATGACCCATAGACATAGTCAACAGTGTGGTGATGGCTCGGGGGGCGGGGGGGGCAGGAGGGGGAGCAAAGGGGAGAGGGTAGGAACCTCTGTAATAGTGTAAACAATAGAAACAAAGTTAAAGAAAACCTTAGTACTGCAGTTAGAACTTTTTCAGTCTTGGCAACATAGTACAGATTCAACAACAGGAAAATAATTCCTCAGGCGAATAAGAAGCTAACAAACTACATTGTGGTGAATGTTTTAATTAAAGACTTTAAACCTAACCCCAGAGGCTTCTTTAGATAGACCTAGCTACCTAAGAAAACAAAGCAAAACAAACAAACAAACAAAAACAACATGCATGTATTTAATCAGCAAGTATACTCTATTTTCTGTACAAATATCCCTATTAGTTTACTAATGCATAACTTGGAAATTGTAATTCCATACACATGGTTTTTACTTCCCTGGTGATACTAGCCTCAGAACTTCACATTTTCAGCTGTTTAGAAACACCGGTGCAAAATGCTGGGCTATTGTACAGCACTTTGACAAGTAGAGGGGAAAAAACAATCAAATAAAAATTGGGGAGACTATTCTTGTCATATTACTTTCTAATTTATTAAGTTGAATTTTATGCTGTCATTTGAAATTAGATTTGAATTAGTTTCTCCTTTTTAATGATAACATGAAAACTTGAAGATTATAATATCAAAATATTTCTATTGTACATTATCTTGTAGGCCAAACCAACTATATAGCACATTTAATTAAAAAGGTTATTTAGAAAAAGCAATTGCTTTGGAGGTTTATATAAACCAAAAAAAAAAAAAAATGAGGAAAACAGTCTGGAAGACCAGAGCCAAACCAGGAGAGAGTGTACAGTAACAGGTGCCATAGTACAGTATATAAACTAAAAATAACATTCAATAGTTGCTTAGTTGCAGCTAAACTTTACTGGAAAATGGGCCCAGTGTTGCTTACTCTTTTAATATTTTGAGAGAAGTTTTGAACATCTGGATTTACATAATCTACTGATTTTTAAATAATGTAACTTATTTGCATAATGTCAAAAGTAACGTACATAAAAAAACAACAACAACAAAAAACAATAAGCAAGTAACAAATTAAAAATCAGTTTTTTGGGCCAATCCACAAGAGCCCAACGTGGCCTTGAAGCTGGCAGTGCACAACCTTGGACTACTAGTATACTATTTAATTTACAAAATTCACCTTTGGTTCATGCATGTGATATATATGTATAACAATGTTTTTCACTATTCTTCAGCTAATATATTCTAAATTCCATCTTCCTTTGGCATTTGAATCAGAGTATAAAAATATCTTCCTTGATGAACTAAAACTTAGCCCTTTAGCAATTTCACCGTCTAATACCTGTTAAGTTGCTATTGCTTTGCCCCAAGTGAACTAAATCAAACTTGTGAAGTCTGGTCTATTGTTGGACAGAATAGGTGTCCGCTTACAAGTCATGACCTTTGCAAAATGGTGTGACATTTGCCATTTTTCCATTCCTCACATTTGCATCCATGGGGATTGTAAGTGGCTACATTTGGTTAAGTCAACCACAGTGGCATCAACATAAAGGCAGTGAATCTTCTCACGTAAGAAAAAGTCAAAAGATTTACAGTCATAGTTTCTCAGAAAAGCACCAGATGTCTAGGCTAACTCACATTTCTTGCCAGAGTATCCTTAATGTGTAATTGTTACGACAAAGACACAGACTTCCACCTCCAGTATGAAGCCAAGATGTTAGAAAGTAAGATGGAGGGTTTATCATAGTACGTAAGATTCCTGATGACACTGGTAGTCCTTTTTAGTCAGAAATTAAAGAGTTTTACTGGGTCCACTAGGCAGTATATGTCTCCTCATATATGGCCAGCTAACCTGGGCTACCAGACCTAAACTGGGTGTATGAGAGTCTAGGGAAGGAGATATTTATTAACTGGGTACACTGCTGCCCCAAACAAGAAAGAATTCTGTTGCAAGGAGGAACATATCCTTGTCAGGCATCTACCATTACCTGCCTGCCGTGGTGATTGCACCCATATATGTGGGTGTGGGGCTGAATTTCACAGCAAGAAGACTTTTGAGAGCTATCAGTGAGGCTAACAAGTTGCTGTTTTTTTCTTTCTCCTTCTTCTCTAACTTATTTTTTTTTTAGAATCTTACAATCAACTCTTATGAAATCACTCATTATAGAGAAATAGAAATAAAGGTGGTAAAGCCCACTGTGTCTATTGGCAAGCTGCCAGCACGAGCTACTGTAAGATGATTCAAAAGGATGGGCAGGGGACAGCGCCTACCTAAGCTGTAATGCATTATTAATCTGTCTCTGAAACTGTAATTACCTTCTCATTCTGTCTCTCCAAGCTTGCAAACAACTGCACTTAGCCTTCTTCTCTGTGGATGAATTAGGGATCATTTCATACTGTGGCTTACAGTCTGTTACTACATTAGATTTCACATTTGATATTCCCTGTAGCTTATAAGTACATCCAGAATTATAATAGATGTGAGGCACCATCTACCCCCTGTATGGATGACAGGTTTGGGGGGTGTTCGCTGGAACCTCACTTTACCAGCTCAATTACCAGATTAATTTAGAACGTTTCTGGATTATTTCATTTGAAAGCTGAAACAAGTTGGAGAATTGAAATATTTTTTCTTCAATTATTTTATTTAAAAAAAGTTACACATAACATAAAATCGGTTTTCACTACTAAAGATTTTTTTAAATAAATGGATATAGAGCATACCTAATGAGTGCAGTGAGAAGTAGGACTACCCAGCCACTGTTTATGAAACAGTAAGCTTTTATATTTTTAAACAACAATTACTATTTTATAATAATAAAGCATATTTAAAGGGACGTCATGAAGGAGAGATAAAAATATGCAAAAACTCTGAACTATTATAAAGGATGTGCTGGCAGGGGTTCTAGATAAAATATTTGGACACACCATATTTTCCTTTCTCCTATAATTTAATTCATAGTATTATCAACCCATTCAGTTCAATCCGTGCTAAACTAAAATATGTATTTTCCAGTGAATCATTTCCAGACACCAACTGTTATTTCCCATGGAAATTCTAATAAAAACGCCTGAAATGCATTATCTGACATTTTAGTGGATCAGTAAGTAGCTTGTCAATTGTGACTCTAAAATCTTTACACAGTATGGATTTCTGCTTTATTTTTAAATTCTTGACTTTTTACAGAATAATTTACATCTCCCTGCAGCTATTTAGCAAGGGATGTCTAAAAAATCAAGTTCAATTATAAATAACAGTTTCTGTTACACATCTACACTGCATCATGAAAAACTAGCAATTGAATAGTTCTGCACTTAATATTGATAAATAATATCTCAGACTTGCTAAGTCAGCAATGCCTATAGCTTAGGGAAAAAGAGCTGACTACATGAGCTTGAAAATCCTCTCTCTTAATCACACTAAGCCTTATTAATACAAGGATAAAGAATTTAGCAAAGCTTGGCCAGGTTTCCCTCTAAAGTGTTAAGATAAATATTTTTAAGCAACTGCTTTTGTCATGTGCTTGGTTGACACCTTTTGCAAAAACCCATGGATCTTTTGATGTTGCATCATCTCTTTATTAGTACAGAAATTCAGCTTATTACCATCTAAGGCATTCAACACTAAAACCCATAGAGATCCCAGATCTTAATAGTATTGTTAAAATGCAAATTACATTGTTTTCTCTTTATGGGCTTTTAAAACTTATTGCTTAGAACATCTATTTGAAGGTTCTTCCACTCATTCATTCACTCATCAAATATGTATAGAATAATGGTTAAAATTTAGACATTGGATGGAAACAAGGTAGACAGCCTCAGCTCTCATGCACCCTTAGCCAAATAATGGACTTTACACTAATAATCATTTAAGCTAACAATTCATTATAATTATAATAATGGCTCCAAAGAGAAAATAGCAACTGCTATAAAAGTACATTCTATTTGGTTCTAACAGAACCTACAGAATCAGAGAATAACCTCTCTGAGGAAATAACATTTAAGCTGGAATATGAAGAGGGGGAGGGGATTGGTCAAGAGAATGGTTGAAGAAATTATAACAAAAGCAGACTGAACCACAGGTGCAACAAATAAATAAAATAGAATTACAAAGAGCCTGAAAGAAATTGAGGACATCAAAGAAACTGAGAGAAGCTTACCATTTTTGGAAGATAAGAGAAATAAGATTATGTTGGAGATAGAACAAGGCCAAATAGAATATTATATGTAGATTTTTAGACTATAGACTTCAACCGGAGTCTATAACGGACTGTATGTTTCTACCAATGGGTAGAAATATAATATTTAACTATTAAAAAGAAAGCAACTCTTTATTTTTTGTTTGTTAAATAATTTGAAAGGAATTGTGGTGGGATATTCATTTTATAAATATTTATGTTCTATTTATCCAAGAAGGTAGATATATAGAATTACAAGCCCACTGACTAAAATGGTTAACTCCTAAAGCACTCATAGGATCACAGCAAAAATGTTACACAACATCATACATTAAATGTTCCAAATTTTCTTAAAGATAAATTCCGTTTACTCTTTTAAGAACTTCACATTTGAAATAAAAGTGTCAAAAAAAAGGCAAAGTAACATTTATCAGAGATACATACTTTTGTAACGGAAACTGTAAGTATAATTACAGAAATGGCAGTATGGTGAAGAATATGGCCCAGGAATCAAAATACATTCATCTCAAAAGATGAGGTGAAAAAATTTTTTGTTCTGAATGAACTGTGTGAGGGTAATTACATCGCTATTTCCAACAAGCTCAAGCCACAGCCCCATTAAATATTTGATCAGTTTGTAAAAGACCAGCATGTACCCTTCACAGCCATGAATACGAACATCTTGACAAGAGTTGAATGCATGACAGACCCATAACAAAGATCATACATGATAACATAGTGCAGTGTTGGCACATCCTAACTACGTGTAAAAATGAAAGCGATGAAAACCACAGAACAACAAATGAGAGCTAAGGTTAGTTATAAAACAAGCTGTGTTTGGGCGACGTGGTTGGTGGCTGACTCGGGAGATTACAAGCTAACACTCAACTCATACTATTTCCTATATAAAATGAGGGTTTCTCAAAGGCCAATCTGTCAACCCATAAAAAACTGATTTTATATTGTACAAAAAAGCAGAGGGGACACACATTAACAACTGACCTTGCTGCTAACCACCCCCTAAATGTAAAGGGGTAGATCAGAAAAGCATCTATTCTCCAACGGGGGTGAGGAGGGAGTCTGGAGAATGCACTTGTATGAATTTTTAAGAGAAATTCAAAATAAATTGGATGGTTGCCTTTCATAGAACTAAGTTACAGAACTGGAATCATTTAAATGGGTAAATATTTTGATTCATGTCTTTCTATAAACAAAGCAAGCTCTCGGTGAATTATAATGCCCCTTCTCTCACTTTGCTAGAATTTTAGGTTACAGGATGAGAGCCCTCCTATAATCCTGGGAATTGATTGACTCCTCTAAAGAGAAGAAATACAGCATTCACAAAGTGAGTTTATCAATACACAACCCCTTGTAGGAAGAAAGTTCAGTTATTAGATACCCTGGTAGATACTTCTCTCAGTTGAGAAAATTAATAAATAAACTTCTAAACCAATACTAATGTAGATTTTAAAATCTCTCACCATATCTCATTGATAATAATATGAACACGATTTTGAACATGTAAGGTTTAGGATATATTCACTTTTTAAAATTTTATTGATTGATTTTTTTTTAGAGAGAGAGAAAGAAAGAGGGAGAGAAAGAGAGAGGGGAACATTGATTTGTTGTTCCACTTATTTATGCATTCATTGTTGATTCTTGTATGTTCCCTGATGGGGGAATCGAACCCATAGCCTTGGCTTATCAGGACGATGCTCTAACCAACTGAGCTACCCAGCCAGGGTCTAAAATTCACTTTTAATGCAAAAAATAATCAATGATAATCAAGTGTATATGATTTCACAGAAAAAAAATTCAAGGACAAGGTATATTTCTGGCTTGGTCAATAGGTAGGTTATTATCATTGCTAATATTAGCATAATTAAATGAATATGCAGAGCTTATCTGTCTGAGACGGCTGTCAGTCCACTGATTCCATGTTGAATTGAGCTGATTAGGTTGTTTAGTCAGATGACCGGGTTTTTGCTAATGACTTTATAAATATCTCTCCAAAATCCTCATGTTCTACCAAATACAATACAATTTCTGAGATAGAACCTGCTGTGATCAGGCGACCATTTTGAGAATCCCTGCTTTCAAAGAACTCAAAGTCTTTTTGTCAGACCATTATTAGATTTTGAAAATATAGCTTATACCTCTAACTTTCGAAATAGTGTACCAATAATGAGGCTTCACCAACTATAAGATCTACTACCAGAACTCTGCAGGTGGCCTACTCAAAACTTTGGATATATTCAAAATAAAATATCCATTCACCAAGA
>NW_005876158.1:0-10508 GCF_000147115.1 Myotis lucifugus | reverse complement strand
TTTCTGCAGCTTCCAGGCCTCACCTAGAATTGTTGTTGTTGCTGGTATTGTTGTTTTGTAAATAATATTCCATTATTTAGATATATCACATTTTTTATCCATCCAACAGATGATAAACACTTTGTTTCCATTTTTTTACTATGATGAAAAATGCTGCTATAAATATATAAGTACAAGTTAAAATATTTTTAATTGTATTTATTGGGGTGACATTGGTTAACAACATTATATATGTTTTAAGTGTACAGTTCTATAATACATAATCTGTATATTGCATTGTGTGTTTACCATCCAAAGTCAAATCTCCTTCCATCAACCTATATTTCCCCCTCTACCCTCTACTACCTCCTCCCACCCCTCTTTCCCTCTGGTAACCAGCATACTGTTGACTGTGTCTGTGATTTTTTTGTTTGCTTGCCTTGTTTGTTCATTTCTTGCTTTCAGTTTTGTATCTTATATATGAGTTAAGTCATAGGATTCTTGATTTATTTCTGCCTGAATTGTATCGCTTAGCATGATATTCTCAAGATCCATCTATGTTGCGCAAAGACAGAACTTCATGTTTCCTTATAGTGGAGTAGTATTCCATTGTATATAATAAGAACATCTTCTTTATCAAACCATCTATCAAAGGAAACTTTGGTGGTTTCCATGTCTTGTCCATCATGAATAATGCTGCAATGAACATAGTCATGCGTATATATTTGTGTATGAATGTTTCAAAAATTTCGGATAGATATCCAGAGGCTACCCACTGAATGGGAGAAGGTACTTGCAAACAACACTTCTGATAAGGGGCTAATATCTAAAATATATAACAAACTCATACAATTCAACAAAAACAATCCAAATAAAAAATGGGCAGAGGACCTGAATAGACATTTCTCCCAAGAAGACATACAAATGAGGGCGTTGAGCCCTGGCCGGTTTGGCTCAGTGGATAGAGCATCAGCCCAAGGACTGAAGTGCACCAGGTTCAATTCTGGTCAAGGGCTCCTACCTTGGTTGCAGGTTCCCCAACCTTGATTGGAGTAATTGTCAGAGATTTGAAATGGTTGGTCTTAGTTGTTTTGCTTAAGCATTTGCTGTTTTTAGAAGGAGAATAAGTCTGCACACTTACATTCAGGAAGTCAGTCTCTCAGAAGCTGCACTCTTACCCACAACATGCTCCTCAAACTTACGTGGGCCTGCATCAGCTCAACTCTAGAGAGATTCCTTCCTGGACACATCAGTTCTTTCCTGCTTACATTTGTCTCAGTGTATATTTCAGTGTCCTACTACACTCTCCATTGACCTGAAATGTCCTCTGCACAGGCGTAGGCAAAAGAAGGTTTACAATTATTGGTATGGAAAATAATACAATATAAATAATAGTACAAGAATAACCTGTTTCACATACACACAACTGTAAGCCTACTTTTGCCCACCCCTGTTCTTACCCTCATGTGGATCAAGAGTAAATTCTGTCACAGTAAAACCTTAAGAAATAGACTTAACTAAGCCCTTTACACTTCAGTTACAAACCTAAATCATAAGAGAACTTCTGTTTAGCACTGTTGTTAAAATTAGGTGGAACAACTCAATAACAAAAGACAACCCAATTTAAAAATGGACAAAAGAAAAAGGGGACCGATGTAATACTTTCAACAATAAAGATTTAAATAGCCTAGCCGGTGTGACTCAGTGGTGGAGGGTCGACCTGGGAACCAGGAGGTCCTCAGTTTGATTCCCAGATCAGGGCACATGCCCGGATTGCAGGCTCCATCCCCAGTGTGGGGCTGATCAATGATTCTCTCATCAAGGATGTTTCTATATCTCTCTCCCTCTCCTTTCATCTCTGAAATCAATTTTTTAAAAATTTAAGATTTAGCCCTAACTGGTTTGGCTCAGTGGATAGAGTGTCAGCCTGCGGACTGAAGGGTCCCAGGTTTGATTCTGGTCAAGGGCATGTACCTTGGTTGCGGGCACATCCCCAGTGGGACATGTGCAGGAAGCAGCTGATTGATGATTCTCTCTCACCGATGTTTCTAACTCCTATCCCTCTCCTTTCCTCTCTGTAAAAAATCAATAAAATATATACTAAGAAATTTAATATTTAAATAAATAAAATAAAAAATAAATAAATGAAAATGGACAGTAGATTTGAATAGACATTTCTTCCAAGATATGTAAATGAACAGTGAATGTATGAAAAGTTGCTCAACATCATCAGTCATTACAAAAATGAAAATCAAAAACATCAAAATGAGATGTCACATCACAGCGATTAGGTTAAAGTGTTAAAATAAAAAAACATCCCTAGTTGGTTTGGCTCAGTGGATAGAGCTTTGGCCTGCGGACCAAAGGGTCCTGGGTCAATTCACATCAAGGGCACGTGCCTTGGTTACAGACTCCTCCCAGGCACTGGTCTGGAGTGCCTACAGGAGGCAACCATTCGATGTGTTTCTCTCACATCGATGTTTCTCTCTGTCTTTCCCTCTCTCTTCCACTAGCCCTAAAAAAATCAATGAGAAAATATCCTCGTGTGAGTAATAACAACAAAAATAATATAAGAATTTTTTTAAAAGATTATTCAGCCATTAAAACATGCTGCAACATGGATGAACCTTGATTGAAAACATGCTAGGTGACAGAATCCAGTCATAAAATACCACATATTGTACGATTCCATTTACGTCCAAAATAGGCAAATCCATAGAGACAGAAAGTAGATTAATGATGCTGTGGGGCTATGTGGGCAGTGGGGTGCCTGGAAGCAGGAATGAGGAGTGACTGCTAGTATGAATGAGTTTCTTTTAGAGGAGTTGGAAATGTTCTAAAGTTAGATTGTGGTGATGATAGGACAACACTATGAATTTTTTTTTGAAATATGTTTTTATTGATTTCAGAGAGGAAGGGAGAGGTAGAGAGAGACAGAAACATCAATGATGAGAGAAAATCATTGATTGGTTGCCTTTTGCACACCCCCTACTGGGGATCAAGACTGCAACGCAGGCATGTGCCCTTAACCAGAATCAAACCCGGAACCTTTCAGTCCCCAGGCTGATGCTCTATCCACTGAGCCAAACAAGCTACGGCAACTCTATGAATATTTAAGATCACTGAACTGTGCAGTTTAAATGGGTGAATGTTAAGGTATGTGAGCTACCTCTCAAAAAAGTCATAATTTAAAAAATTCAGTCCTAGCTGCTTTGGCTCAGTGGATAGAGCGTTAGCTTCCCATTTCTGTTTTGTTGTTGCAGTGTGTCTCATTGTGTATCTGTGAGATGTGTGGTATTAAAGACCATGCATACTTTCTTCACAACAGTATCTTCAGAGCCAACCAAGAGCCTATCACAGAAGAGACACTATGTTTGTTGATGAATGAATTAATGAATGAATTTGCATAACTATTCTACATTTCTAAGGACCAATGCATTTTTAATTCTCTCTCTTTCTTAGCTGCTGGCTCCACCCGGAAAAGGGATTTATATGGGGCTTCCTTGGACCAGTCTGCGCCATCATCTTTGTGAGTGATGACATCAGAGCATACTTAACGCTCAGCTGAGGGTCATTAGACTTATAAGGAGGCGGGAGGATGACAGGAGCAAGAATGTCCCTGTGTTGTCTTGGGTTTGCTTTGGTTTTCTAAGACTCCTCCCAAAACTACAAGCTCTAACACTGCCACTAAATATGAAAACTACTTAAATGTGGAATTTCTGTTGAACGGGCTAGACTAGAGATAACAAACTAAGATTTTATTCACTAAACCTTGTGTGTTTTCCTGAAGGTCAATCTAGCTTTCTTTCTGATGACCCTCTGGATTTTGAAAAGCAAACTCTCTTCACTGAACAGTGATGTGTCCACCCTCAAGAATACAAGGTAAAATGGAGAAGAGGGTGACAACCCCACAGACATGTGTGGTCCCAAGAGCAAATCCATGTGCCTCAGCAGCCCTGGCGTCCCTTCTCGGGGTCTTCTGAGGGAACCCAGAGTAAAGAGATGCAGCTGACCTCCAATGGCAGCCAGCTTGGATTCAGTGGTGGGCTGCTGACTTCCCGGCCACAGTGTTCTGTCTCTAATCCCATCTTGTAACTCCCTCAGCAACAGGAAGAATTGACGTTGGTTGATAAACACTCTTTGGCCTTTTGTCAGCAGTCCTACAGCAAAAGTACAAAGAAACTGTGTTCACTTAGAAAGATCTGTGACTCCTCCCACAACCCAGTCTACACTTTCATACCCACTCTCAGTCAGGCTCCTTCTCACCCCTCTACAGTGTCCTTTCTACATTTTGCATGTCATTATTCCGCTGTATTAGTCATTGGAATAGCCTGTGACCTTTATGAAAATGGAAATCTTGCCTCTGTCACTTTTAATGAGCAGCACACAGCCTGATGCACAGAACACACATGATAATGTTTGTTAGATAAAATTAGGCATCACCATGAAGCATTATGGAATTTTTTTTTTGAACTTACATTATGAAGTATCACAACCCTACTCAATTCAATCCAAATGCCATCCTGGACCCAAGGGAGAATCATTGACAGTGAAGGTCAAAGCTGAACACAAGTCTGTCTGTGAACTCATCACCCACAGAGAAAGGCAGGAGCATTTTTTGGGTGGAGATGAGAATGGTCTTGATTTTGTTGTTCTGTGTGTATATGGGCCTCTCTTCTCCTCCTACCAAGGATGCTGACATTTAAAGCGATAGCTCAACTCTTCATCTTGGGCTGCACGTGGTGTCTGGGATTCCTGCAGGTGGGTCCAGCTGCTCACGCCATGGCCTATCTCTTCACCATCATCAACAGCCTGCAGGGCGTCTTCATCTTCCTGGTGTACTGTCTCCTCAGCCAGCAGGTACCACTGTCCACCTCCCACCCAGGACTCTTTCCATTCACACTCCTCTCAGTGAGCTGATTCAGAGCATGCTTTGTCTCTGCAGGTCCGGGGGCAATACAGAAAATGCTGGAAGGGGGTCAGGAAAATCAAAACAGAGTCTGACCAATACACCCTCTCCAGCGGAATCCAGTCAGATGCCCCTAAACACAGTGTGGTAAGGTCATGCATTCCTCCCAGAGCACTTCACTAACTGATACAGTACCTCATGCCAACACACTGGATAACCTGGGTATATAGCAGGTGATGCCCTAGGATGGCTTCCACTGAATTTACTCTTTGATTCCTTAACCATTAGCAATGGTCTCACTTAGAAAATATGTATTTTGCTGTTACTCCTGAGGAACAGTGTTCATGTTGACTTTTACCCATTAGCACTCTTATTGAACACCTGCCTTGTGCCATGCATGGTTAGCTACATAAGCAAGAATCAATGATCTGAAGCAGGGATGCCTGTTGCACTCAGACCCACATTATCTTACCCTTTATCCATCTCTATCCCATAGACACTCAGCACTATGCAAGAAAAAAGCAAAAATGGGGGAAATGATGTACATGTTTAAGAAATAAAAGGAAATAAGTGTTAGCTAGCATTTTAGACTTAAGGAGGCTGCTTGATATGTTCGGCACCCTCCATCCACTGGAAAACCAGGAAGGAAAAGCCATCATTGCATCAGGTAATTCATGGCAATAATTACTACGAACCACCAGTGGTTTAGATTTACCAAGTTCTTTTAAAAAAATTTCTTAAACATAGAAAGTTCTTTTACTTACAGTTTGTCACCTCTTCTTCCATCTTCCATTAAACGCCTTGCATCTTCTTCCCCATTATAGGAGCCTACTATGCCCGCCTACTGTGGCTCAGTGGTTGAGCATTGACCCATCAACCAAGAGGTCCCTGGTTCAATTCCTGGTCAGGGCACACTCCTGAGTTGTGGGTTTGATCCCCAGTAGGGGGCATGCAGGAGTCAGCCGATAAATGTTTCTCGTTCTCTATCCCTCTACCTTCCTCACTCTCTCTCAAATAATAAAAACATATTTTAAAATAAATTTTTTAAAAAGAAGTCTCGTATACTCCCAGGAAGTTCTGTATATCTTTCACCTGTTCACTCATCTTCCACAAACACTGGTTTCACAGTTGAATCTTCTATCCCCTCTCACTTTCTCAGCAAATATTCGTACCATATATTCCACAGAGAAAATCTGAGTCATTGCAATCACTCTGTGAAGTGCACCCTCTGAACACACATGAATTAGCATGCACCTTCTCCACATTGCCATATCATTCACACCATTTCCCTTCTCTCTGAAGACAACTTTCACCTTCACTTTGAATCCCATCATTCTTGCCTTATCAATTCTTCTTACACTATTGTTCACACATTCTCTCTCCTCCCTCTTTGTCTTTCTCCCACCCTTATCCCCTTCATTCTTCCCTCACCTTCTCAAAAGCACTCTTCCCAATGTTGTAGCAACATGTTTGATTTTTTTCCATCTTACAAACATGTACCACTTGGCCTACCATTTCCTTCTAGTTACCAGTGAAGAGTTGACTTTTCTTTGTCGCTCTTTCCTTGTCTTAAATTCATTCCCTCAATTCATGTATTTTGGCTTCTTTCCCAAATCATTCCACCAAAGAAAATATCTCTTAGGTTTACAATGACCTCCGTGCCCCTAAAATCTTTCCAGAAACTTCTTACACTATTTATCACTCTTTCTCATGAAACACTCCATCCTTATCCTGTCTAGAATCTATTCACATGCCCTTCCTCCATGTCTTTCTCCATTATCTCTAGCTTTTCTCTTTGTTTCTTTTATAGCTTCAACCAATTTAAATTCTCATTAAATTCTTTCTTCCTAGGCAATAGAATTCATTCCTTAGAGTCAGTCACCATATAGATGCAAATGATGGCCACATACGTTTCTCTAGCTCTGAGAACTAGAGGAGTATTTTCAGTTACTTGACATCTTTAATATTACCAAGGCACCTTAAACTCAGCCTTCCAATTTATGACTCACCATCTTCACCCTAATCCCATCCTTTTCCATGGTGTCTGTCCCTCTCTGACAGGCACTACATCCATTCCCTTATTTCCCCGTACAACCTAGCCATTATACAGCCCTATTGTTCTTATCTTCTCAGTATATCCCTCATGTGCCCAGATGGCTCAGTCTCCATCACCCCCTCCTGAACCAGGCTGCCATCTTCACGTCTGAACCACTGCAATTCCCTTCTGACCAACTACCCCTTCCTACTCTTGTCTCCTTCCAATTCCTCTGTACACAGACGGCAGAGAGATTCCTTCAAAACACAAATGAAATCATGCCACTCCTGTTACACCTGTTACATGTGCTTTCTCTTGTGTTCAGTTCTGAATAAATTCCTGAAGTACAGTATTTATAAACTTCTTGTTGAATATTGGGTGATATTGGTTTAAAAAAAGACAGGTTTCAAGTGTGCAACTCAATAAAACATCATCTGCACACTGCATCCTGTGCTCACCGCCCAAAGCAAATTCTCTCTGCATCCATTTATCCTCCTTTGCCCACCTTCACCTCCCCCCACCCACCTTTCTCCCTTGCTATCACCATACTTTTGTCCATGTTTATATGTCATATGTATCTATTTTTTTGCTTAATCTCTTCACCTTTTTTCACCCAGCTCCCAAAACCCCTTCATTCTGACAGCTGTCAATCTGTTCTAAGTATCTATGCTTCTGTTTCTATTTTGCTAAATTATTTTGTTCATTAGATTCCACATATAAGTGAAATCATATGGTCTTTGTATTCTTATTTCACTTTGCATAATAATATCCAGGTCCATCCATAGCTGTTGGTACATTTACACAATGGAATACTATGTGGATCCACATAGTATTCCATTGTGTAAATGTACCAACAGCTTTTTTCTCTATTCATCTACTGTTGGACACTTTGGCTGCTTCCAAATCTTGGCTATCTATATATATAAACAGCCAGGGGCCGTCACATCCGAAACCGAACTGAGAACCAAACAGGCTGAGTGGAGCGACAAGGCCAGTAGGGGGTTAGTGAGGGACAACCAAAGGACTGAGCAGCAGGCTGCATGGAGCAAAAAGGCCGGCGGGGGGTGGGGGGTGCAGTAGGGCGTGACCAGGCCAGCAGGGGGGGCCAGTTGGAGGCGACCAGGAAAGCAGGAAGGGCAGGGAGGGGTGACCAGGCCAGCAGGGGGGACAGTTGGGGGCACAGGCCAGCAAGGGGAGGCAGTTGGGAGAGAACAGGCCAGCAGGAGGGTAATTGGGGGTAACCAGGCTGGCAGAAAGGAGCTGTTGGGCGTGACCAGGCTGGCAGGGGGGCAGTAAGTGGCAACCATGCTGGCTGGGGGGACATTTAGGGGAAACCAGTCCGGTGGGGGAAGGGACAGTTGGGGACGACAAGGTTGACAAGGGGGTCAGTTGGGGGCAACCAGGCCGGCAATGGGGAGGCCATGAGGGGCAATCAGGTCAGCAGGCAGAGGCGGTTAAGGGTGCTCAGGCTGGCAGGGGGGCCAGTTAGGGCAATCAGGCAGGCAGGCAGGTGAACAGTTAAGAGCCAGTGGTCCTGGATTGTGAGAGGTATATCCAACTGCCAGTTGGCCCCAAATCCTAACGATTGGGGCCAAACGGCAGATATCCAACGCCTGCAGTCGCACACACCCCAAGGGGTCCCAGATTGGAGAGGGTACAGGCTGGGCTGAGGGGACCCTCCCCCCTTGCACGAATTTCATGCACCAGGCCTCTAGTTGTATATAATACTGCAATGAACATAGGGCTGCACACATTGTTTTGGATTTCTCTAGATATGTTCCCAGAAGTGGAATCTCTGGGTCATATGATAGTTCCATTGTTGTTGTTGTTGTTGTTGTTGTTTTCTGTTACTCACCCAAGAGTATGCTTAGAGAAAGAGGGGAAGGGAGAGAGAGAGACAGAGAGAGTTGTGAGGATGAAACACTGACTGCCTCCCATACTCTCCCTGACTAGGGATAGAAGCCACAACCCACGTATGTGCCCTAATCAGGAATCAAACCACAACCTTTCACTGACTGGGACAATGCTTCAACTAACTGAGCCACACTTGGCCAGGGCCCATTTTTAATTTTTGAGGGAACTCCATACTGTTTTCTACAGTAGCTGCACCATTTGTTCTTCATTTCCTCTGTGCTAAAGTGTGGAAGGGCCAATGGGCAGAGTGTGTGTGCTGGTCCAATCCATCCCCTTTGTTCTCAGTGCATCCCAACTTGTGGCACTTTCCCATTGGTGCTCATTCTCAGGCGTGATGAAACTCACTCTCAGGCAGACCCTCAAAATGATAGAAAGTTGGCGGTACAATTCAGTCATCTCCTGTGGCAAGATGGTGCCATGAATTTTCCTACCGACTTCAATGTAGCTGGTGTTGTACTCAATTGGGTGCAGGAGCCTCTCAAGTGATCTCTGGATTTTTCACAAAGGAAATGGATTCATGTATTGTCGGTGAATTGATGTGTCCATGAGGGGAAGGAAGTCTGGAGCTTCCTATTCTGTCATCTTGCTGACATTACCCTAATCTCCCTCCTTTGAGTAAGGACACAAGTCATGTTGGGTTAGAGCTCCCCCTAATGCCCTTATTTTAATTTAAAACCTCTTTTAAAAACCCTTTGTTTAAGTAGAGTCATGTTCTGAGGTCCTAGAGGTTAGGATTTCAACATATGAATTTTTAAGGGATATAATTCATCCAATAACAATGCTATAACATGAATGACCCTCTGTAACATTAAGCTAAGTAGAAAAAAATTCAGATATAATAGGTTATATATTGGCCAATTCTATTTATATGAAATATCCAGTATAGATAAATCTGTGGAGACAGACAGTAGATTGGTTGTTGCCAGGAGCTTGGAGAGGGTGATGGGAAATGACTACCTAATGAACACGGAATCTTCTTTGAGGTGATGAAAATGTTTTAGAACTATACAGAGGGGATGAACGCATATGGCAAATGTACTAAATGCCACTGAATCAGACACTTTAAAATGATTTAATTTATGTTATGTGAATTTCATGTATTAAATAATTTTATAAATTTGATATTAAGTGAAAGTGTGTTTGTGTGCTTATGTGTGTATAAAGAGACAAAACAATGTGACACAAGAATAACTGGTTAAAGGTACATGAATGTTTCTTAAAATTTTCCAGAAAAACTGAGAAAAGACTTGAATATTTATTTATTTATTTATTTAATAGCCATTTCCATCATTTCAGTTTTATCTCTTCCCCAGGTAAAAGATGATGGAACAACAGCAGAATGGATAAAATCAAGTTAATTCTAAAAAAACTAAAGGTGAGTGATTAAAGAAAAACAGGTAAAATCATGTGATTTTGGTCCTTTTCTGTCTGACTTATTTCACTTATTTCCTAATACTCTCAGAATTGATGTTTCAAATGGCAATATTTAATCTTTTCTATGACTGAATAGTATTCCATTACATATTTGTACCACCACATCTTCTTTATAAATTCATCCATCAATGGACACATGTTGTTTACATATCTTGACTATTGTAAATAGTACAATGAACATAGGGGTATACATATCCTTTTAACTGGTTTTTTATGCTCTTCAGATAGATACTCAGA
>NW_005876157.1:0-10508 GCF_000147115.1 Myotis lucifugus | reverse complement strand
TAGTTTAAGCACAAATGGCTTATGGCAGTTGGTCTTTGTTATATTAAAATCATTACTCATGTTTTTGTTTAGGTTCTCCTGAACATCGCAAAGCCTGAAAAATGACTGGAGAATGGCTTTAACCAGTGGTAACAATGATGTTTCCACTCTGAGGCATCTCTGATAGGTTGGGGACTCTCAATCTATGTAAGTGGCTTACATTCCATGTTCAAATTTGGTCCCCATATACCAGATAATAATGAAAAATAGTCATCTTTAAAGGCAAAGACAAGAAGCAGTGATTATGTTACATAGAAAACAACGTCAAAATCTAGGACTAGCTGCATGTTTAGAAATGAAGGAAAAAAACAAAAGAACTGGACACGTTGTAGGTTTTTGTTCACTAAGAAAATAGCCATTGTGGCTTTATTATTTTGGGGTGTCAGCATTGACCAGAGGTACTAGAAAAGCTTGTTTTCATCTTGAATCTTTATCTTAGAGTCAGGATTGTGTTAAATTTTCCATAGCTCAGAGTCAACATCAAGTTCTGGGTCAAAGATCATGTAACTTCTGACAGTTGCCAGCAAAAACCATCTAGAGTGCACATACCTGCCATTTGCTCAGACAGTGGTGCATCAATACTGGTTCTATTTTTCATTTCTTTTCTTTATAGCCAGCATAAAAATGTTGTTGTCAAAGGAGAAAGATATGTAGTATCCTCATGCCTACTTCTCTTCTGATTCATCTTTATTTCCCAGATGAAAATTCTGAAAAAGTCTCTGTGATAGAGAAGCATAGCATTTTGGAATCTGACTCTTCCTTTTGGAAAATTTTGTTTTGTTTCCAACCAGAAGAAGGTAAAAGGTGCGGGTGTGGTGGGAAAAGCATAAAACCAGGTAGCCTCACTGATTTTTATGATTTCACTGGTGAAATAAGGGGGTGTGGATGTATTATAGATCAATGACTAAATATTTCATAAAGTCCTTGCTGGCTCCAGCAGTTCATATTACAGGCTAGTTCCATTTTATTGGAAAGAAAGAAGAAACATTGCTCTTCTCAGTGAGCTTCTTGCTGTGACTCTGAAGACATCACTATTTCTTTATTAGCTGAGGATGCCCTCATCATAAAAACATTTACAACTTGACTCTAACCAAGAAGCACAGAGTAGAAAGAGCATTGGATTTATGTTCCTTTAGTATCCTCAATACGTGATACATAAAAAAGTCCCTGTTAAATTTTTGCTGAATAAGCCAAGTCGGAAGTCAGAAAATCTGGGTTCTATTGTTGGAACAAACTAGAGATATAACCTTAGCCAGGTCACTAGTGGGGCCTGGGCACTACAGTGAGGAGACTGTCGTCCCAGGTGACCACTAAGGTCTTTCTTAGCTTTAAAATTCTGTGAAGCTGAATTCCAAACAAATTGCTTTCTGAAAGCACTTTACACTTTTCATAGACTCTCATATTTTGAACATTTATGAAATGGAAAACAGCTATGTTCAGTATGAAAGTTTAAAGTGGTCACAATTAGAGCACCAATAAGGGTTAATTATATTACCATACTTTCACCTGGAATCTCACAGGATAGGAATACCAGTACCTTAGCTGAGTTCCATTAAGGAACAGAGCTGGCACAGGGGCGGGAGAAAGGAAGGTAGAATGAAGAAGGGGTGAAATGTGGTGATGTTGAGCATTGGGCAGTGGGAGAAACTACGAAATGTGAAGGCAGACTCTGGGTCCAGGGTGGGAGGAGAGGTTGGAGAGAAGAGCAGGGTACCTCTGATGGCTTTGGCAAGGTTACAGTTAGTCAAAGGCCTACTGCTGTGTGCCACATATGCACATGGCTACTTCCTCTTTCCTGTGAGTGTGTGGCCACTTATTCTTAGCAGTCATGGTCTAACTGTTTATACTTTGAATTGAATCCCAGCTCTTTGGGTGCTTTCTTAACCTAATTATGATTGAATATCTTCATCTTTGAATTGGGGATTACATGATAATACTTGCAAAATTCTTAGATAAGTGTGCAATGAATGTTATTAATATTAATAAACATCAAAACATTAATTAATTTTTTTTATTTTTACTACTACTACCCATTCATTAGAAAAGACAGGCTAGCTAACAGCTTTAATGGGAAACACACAGGATGAGAAGTTAGCTCCTGCTATGGTCACCGAAAACTCCTCAAACAACTCTCCCCCTTAAAAAACACCTTTCCTCTCACATGAATTTAATTCAATTTCTAATAACTTTATTATCTTGGGAAAAGCATTGCCTTCTTGCTATGGTCTCTTTTAAAATGGAAATATTATTTACTGGGGGTAGTATATTAAATCCCTAAGATATTATTATAAAATAATATCTAGATCTCTTTTCTCTATGACAGGTGGTGAGGGGGAAGGTGGGAGAGAAGGAAGAAGGGGGATTTAATGGTATAATCATTATTGTTAGCCCGGCTGGCATGGCTTAGTGGTTGAGCATTGACCTATGAATCAGGAGGTCACAGTTTGATTCCCAGTCAGGACACATGCCTGGATTGTGGGTTCAATCCCCAGTAGGGGGCATTCAGGAGGAAACTGATCAATTATTTTCTCTCATCATTGATTTTTCTATCTCTCTCTTTCCATCTCTCTTCCTCTCTGAAATCAATAAAAATTTTCTAAAATTGAGTTTAATGATAGATTATAGATGTAGGGTGTGGGGAGTCAAGGAGAATTCTAAGATTTGTATCCTGAAAAATTGGAAGGATATAATTGCTGAGATTTAAAAAAAAAACCTGTTGGAAACAGGTGATTTTGGGAAAAGGCCAAGAGTATGCCTTTGGACAGGTTAAATTTTAGATCCTGACTAGACATCCAATGGAGATATTGAGGTTGAGGGCATGTGATTGTGGAGTTTAGGGGAGAGATCTGGGATAGATATACAAATTTGGAAGTCATTGCTTCTTGTTAATAGTACTTTAAACCATGAGACTGGATGAATTCACCAACACAGTGAATGTAGATAGAAAAAAGAAGAAATCCAAGAAGGCTAGGGCATCCCATTGTTTGTAGTTGGGAATATTTAGAAGAATTTGAAGAAGTGTCCATAGATGATGTAGGGGGAAAGGCAGGAATGTGTGGGTCTTGGAGCCAAGTGAAGAAAATGTTTCTCAAAGGCGGGAGGAATCAGCTATGTCAAACTCTTCTTATGGTTTAGGTAAGATGAGAACTGAGCATGGCTGATTGGATTTAGCAACTCGGAGGTCATGGGGGAAAATGTGATTGGAATAAAAGTATGATTTGGAGTGAGTTATCTTCAAGGGAGTTTCAATAAGATTGTCAACTGACTTCTCAACAGAAATTTTGCAGGCCAGAAGGGAGTGGCAAGAAATATTCAAAGTGATGAAAAGCACAGACATACTTCCACAAAGCTGTCATTTAGAATCAAAGGACAGATAAAGAGCTTCCCAGACAAGAAAGAGCTAAAGGAGTTCATCACCACAAAACCCATATGCAAGAAATGTTAAAGGGTTTTCTGTAAGAAGAAGAAAAAAAAGATTAAAAATATTAATAATAAAATGCCAATAAGTACATATCTATCAACAATTACTTTAAAAAATAATATTCCCTATACACTTTTCCAGTGTGAAAAATCTAAACAACAAGATATTTCATAGTGGAAAACTAGCTATGACTTATATTATGTCTCCTAAATTCACTTTTGATCACACAGACACAAGTTCATCCCTATCCTGTAGGAGAAGCATTTCCTTTGGCCTTAATTCATTTAGCTGCTGTTGTTGCAATTTCATTTCATTCACCTTAGGCGCGTGCAGAGGTGACACTAAAGTTTACTTTAAAAAATCTGAAGCAGATGTGGATAAGCTCTCAACTCCAATATTATTTGAAGGAGAAAATACAGTTTCCCTGCTAGAAGATGTTTTTAAGAAATTTAATAAATTCAAAAAGTGTATTTCTTTTAATAAACATTTGAATTTAGTTTCTAAAGGAAATATATGCATTTGCATTATGCACTTTAGGAAAATAGATGGTACAAATATCTCTAGATGGATATTTGATAATTTTTTCCAGCCACATAAAACTCTGTAAATTAGTGACAAGCAGATGGTGTCTCATTATCTTCAATGCAGAGCCTTCAGTGCAGCCTGGGAGCTTTTGAATCATCTGTTTTTGTACCTAAGTGAAAAACTTTTGAGCTCAGCCCTTTTCTCTTCCTTCCTTTTGCATTGACACATTAGTAGGCTGTATTAACTCTGAAAATCAAATTGATTCCTATTTCTATTCTGGAAAATGCTCACTTTGTGAATAACATATTTCACACTGTGGATTTGAAGTCATGATTAACAAAAATAGATGTGAGACTTTGAAATATGAAGTCAATCATGAATGTGTCTATAATGGACACAGGTAAATTAATTATTGCAGAAGCTTATTTAGTCGGATATTTTATGGGTGCTTGGATGTTAGGGATTAATGGCATTAAGGGTCAGGCCTTACTGATGCCCAGATTTCTTACTCACCCCTTCACACACTCTGATACAGAACACTGAGAGTGAATTTTAATAAATTTATTCAGTGATTGAAAATAATTTGTTTTATTTAAAATAAACTGATATTACATTTGCACTTTTAGTGCATTGGATTCTTATGGCTAATCTTCTAGTGCATCATGAGATATTCTTATACTTAAATTTATAATGACTTCACAGCTTAAAATTTCTAAGAGAATTCCATTTTGATGTAACATAGTCTTTGAATACATGTGTCAAGTACAAGCATTTCTATAGTTTTGATTTCATAATTCTGTAAGCTTTTACTCATAAATACATGAGCAAAAAATATTTCCTGACATGCTCCAGTGCTAATGGAGGACGCAGAATACTAAAGACTTTCAACTATATTCAGATCAATAGCATTGGGTTTATTCCACACTATATCAGTCAGCTCGGGCTGCCATAACAAAATCCTATAGACTGAGTGACTTAATAACAGAAATGTATTTCTCATAATTCTGGAGCTGGGAAGTCATAGTTCAAGGTGCTGGCCATTAGTTTCTAGTGAGGACTTTCTTCCTGGCTTTTAGATGGCTTTCTTCTCTCTGTGTCCGTACATTTTTTCAATTTACACACACACACACACACACACACACACACGAGATGAGAGAGAGAGAGAGAGAGAGAGAGAGAGAGAGAGAGAAATGGTCCTATCATAAAGGCCCCACGTGGCTTCTTCCAATCCTAAGTACCTCCCAAAGGCCCCATTTTTAAATATCATCACATTGGGGTTAGCACTTCATCATATGAATTTTGGGGGTGCAAACATTCGGTCCAATACACACGCAGAGCTCATTTCTTGTTCTTCGCTGCTTAGCTATAGCCACTATCCCCATTCTGTCAAATCAGCTTCTTTTGCCTCTGACATTCCTGCTGATCCAAAAGGTGAGTTACAAGAAACAAAACACATAACTGATGAGTGAGAAGAATGAAATAAAAGCATAGTGGTGGAACGAATTAACTTAGACCACTGTTGGGAGTAGAACCAATGAAGCGGTCAGAATGTTATTATTTTAACCACTGGAAAAATTTTTAGAGTAAAATCCAAAAGCATATGAAGCTCAGTCAGACAAAGAGTGATAACCAGTGCACTGAAGTGGTATTGAGCTGCTTGCCAAGGGACTTCTGGAGCAGCCTGGCTGATGACACCGAGGCAGATACCAAACCCAAGGATGGGTGTGCCTGGATACCTGCAGGGATTTCTCTGGAATATATCAGAGATGTGTGGGTCTGCAGGCTAGGACGTGTCTGCCTCTGAAAGTTCCCAAGTCCATGTGCCTGTGTGGTTATTCACTAGTTACAGTAATCACATTACCCCAGTAGCTGTTTTGTTTAAATGACTCAGCATAGGAAAATGAAGGCGGAGAACTTCTTAAACCCCTCCAGCCATGTCACTCTTTTGGGAAGTGGAAACAGCTCAGATTAGCTAAAATGTTTTACCCTGGCTCTGCAGTGATGACGTGGACATTGAGATCCTGGAGTGTGGCTGCAGGGAAGTGCAGCCTCATTCAATGGGTAACTAGTACACATTGCTTTCCTATCATAATATAATTAGTGTACTGTTTCCACTATATAAAACCTCTGGAAATATTTGTCAGTCCTAACAGTCCCTCTAGACCAGCTGTGGGCAAACTACGGCCCGTGGGCCGGATCCGCCCGTTTGAAATGAATAAAACTAAAAAAAAAAAAAAAGACCGTACCCTTTTATGTAATGATGTTTACTTTGAATTTATATTAGTTCACACAAACACTCCATCCATGCTTTTGTTCCGGCCCTCCGGTCCAGTTTAAGAACCCATTGTGGCCCTTGAGTCAAAAAGTTTGCCCACCCCTGCAAGAGGAAATAAGAACACCATTTCAAATGCAGTCAACCAAGATTTGACTTTTCTTCCCCCTAAATATCATTTGTTCAAGTCATAGTACAAAGAAAGCCAACCGTGGGAGAAGGATTAAAGAATTAAGTTAACAAGTCCCACTCTTTTTTTAAAATATATTTTTTTATTGATTTCAGAGATGAAGGAAGAGGTAGAGAGAAATAGAAACATCAATGATGTTAGAGAATCATTGATTGGCTGCCTCCTGCATGCCACACACTGGGGACCAAACCCCTAACCGGGGCATGTGCTTTGACCAGGAATCTAACTGTGACCTCCTGGTTTATAGGTCAATGTTCAACCACTGAGCCACGCTGGCCAGGCAAGGGTCTCACTCTTGAGATACTTTGTGGAGCTGGTCTTTTCTACTTGAGCACTTTGGTTCTGGAATTTAAAGCTTACAGTGCTGGTTAGGAAAAGCTACTGATGATTTAGCTACTGTGCTATTATTCACACTAATAATTACTTCCGTTATTGGGAGAGTCTTTGGATTAGGAATCATGTATTATTCACCAATGTATCTTAGACATTTAGTATTTTAATAAATGGAATAATTATGACTGAACAGAGGCAAGATGGGCATTAAGAAAATTTACTGTATTCATAATACTAGTATATCCCTAACTCAGACAAATGAAAACAAAACAAAACAATTCTTTCAAAACTGGGGCCAGTGACATTGCACATTTACATCAAAGATTCAATGAGAAGGTTGTTTCCCCTTCTCATTTCCCTTCAGTTTCCTGGAATGAGATGATTCTAATAATAGTAACATATAGCATATGTTGCATGCTTATTACAGTTAAAGAACTATGCTATACACTAAATTACACTAAAGATAATGACAGTAGCAATAGTTAATATTTGAGTAGTTGCTATGTGCGGGAGGGAGCACTAGTAATTTATATGCAATAATTACTTAAACTGTATCAGTCCCATGTTGCAGATGAGGAAACCAAGACCTAGAGGGGAGGGTACAGGCCCTAGATCACTCAGCTGGTAGGTGTGGAGTCAGATACTGAACCTCAGCAAAAGTGCTGGCTGTTAACCTCTCAGTGCTGCTCCTGGGTGCGCAGGCTGCCTCCAGGGCTGCCACTGCCCTTTAGGTGCTTCTGTAAAAAATTATAAAGTGCATCTTCCTCAGCGATAAAACTATTACAAACATAAGCCATTCTTTGTGAATTATGCAAATTGAATTGTTAAACATAAAGTAATAGATGTTTTGAATTCTTAATCAAACTTTGCAAAGTAGCCTATAGGATATAAAAATTTGTTTCAAAATATACTTCTTGCTCTCATAGAAATTAAATAACTATAGCAGATTACATGCTTACTTTCTCCAATACCTCCTTTTCTATGAAAATAGTTTCTAGACTTGTGTTGCATCTCTTAGGCATTAGGAGTTTATACATTTTAATTTTTAAGAAGATATTTCCTCCACTGGTGACTAAATTAGAAAGTTAACTATATCCTAAGAGCTATAAAAGTATTTGGATGTGTCTAATAAATTATTCCTGAAAGTATATTGTGTGTATATATATTTGATCTTTGAATACATAATAGTGTTTAAGAAAAAGTCTGACCATACTGCACATGCTGTTATAAAACTTTGTTTAAAAATTGTGGTAAGAATATTTAACATGAGATCTGGCCTCTTAACAAATTGTGAAGTTTGCCATACAGTATTGTTAACTATAGGCAACAATATAGCAGGTCTCTGGAATTTAATCATCTTGCTTAGCTGAAATTTTATGCCTGTTGAATAGCAATTTTCTATTTCTTCTTCCTTCAGATCTTGGCAACTACCAGACTACTCTTTGCTTTATGTATTTGACTATTTTGGATAGCTCATATCCTTGGGATATTGCAGTATTTGTCCTTCTGTGACTGGAGTTTTTCATTTAGCATGTCTTCAAGGTTCATCCATGCTGTCTCTAAGGCAGGATTTCCATCTTTTTTAAGGTTGAATAATATTCCATTGTAAGCATATACCATATTTTCTTTACCCATTGATCCATCAATGGAAATTTAGTTTCTTTTTTCCCACATCTTGGCTATTGTGAATAATGCTGCAGTGAACATGAAAGTGCAAATATTTCTTCTAGATCCAGATTTAGATGATTTTGGGTAAATATTCAGAAATGAAATTGCTGGATTAGATAGCAGTTCTATTTTTGATATTTTGAGGAATATCCTATAATGTTTTTAAAGCAGCTGCACTGTTTTACATTCCCATGAGCAGTGTGTAAGGGTTCCAATGTCTCCACGTCCTTACCAACATTTAAATGTGAAGTGATATTTCATTGTGGCTTTGATTTGTATTTCTTTGATGCCTAGTAATGTTGAGTTAAAAAAGCACAAAACTACTATTCACCAGGGAAATGTAATATTTTAATGAGAGATAAAACTGGTTTTTCAAAAACAACTTAAAGATATAGATATGATGACATTATCATATTCCTTACTGAGGTCATCAGTCAGTATAAATTGTAATTTTCACAAAATTGTAGTAAATCATATTCTTCAACCTTTCAAATTATATATGTCATCTGGAAGAGTACTTCTCAAACTGTAGCATGCATTAGGATCTTTTGAGATAAAATTCAAATGCAGATTCAAATTTATTAAGTCTGGTGGGGCCTGAGATTCTGCAGTTCCAGGAGTCTCCCAGGTCACCAGTTGTTAGTTGATGTTGCTAGTCCATGGGCTACACATTGAGCAACAAAATCTAGGACAGTGGTCATTATCATAGCCTTTTAAAGACAATATTCTTCTACTCAATATGGAGAAATTGCTGTTGAAATTTAGTTTTGGATTATAGTAGGGTTGATAGTGAGACTTGGTGAAATAAACCTTCTTCCTCTTTTTCTGTGATGATTCAATGTTGGAGAAGTTGGTGTCAGAGTCAAAAACTGCAATTGGTTCAACAGCAATGATATAATTTCACTAAGCAGCACTGCTTCATGTTTCTTCAAAGAATTTCTTATTCCTTTTGATTCTCTCAAGGGCACATTTGACTGAATTTTGGTTCCTGCACATTTTGAATGTAGCATTAAATATCTTTTGTAAGGAGGCTGCAGTATTTTTGACAGAAGTTAATTTTTGTACTTCCAGAATTTCCATACCAAAAAATAATGAATTGCCACATTAAGTGAAAGATAACATAGTAATCTCTATGTCTAAGTAATACTTGGTGTATTATTAATGGGAAATAAAGATTTGTTGTTACATAGTGATTTAGGTCATGATGGAAGTGTTTATAGATTTAAGCTAAGAACTCAGAAATACTATTCCAATACAATAAACAAAGAGCAGATGATACTCTGGCCAATGATTTTTCTTCCCAGGTGTGAATTACGGGAAAGTAAATTCCCTATGTCCCCCGCCTTTCCTGGGCATGCACCTAGCTTCCTTTTGTCCAATCCTCTTCCCAGTGTTCTACAGGGAATAGACCAGTGGTTCCCTGGGGAGTGCACAGTTGCAGCTTCTTGGTGAGGCTACCCAAAGGACATAACAACAGTATTATTGTGAGTATGTGAAACACAGAGTTTATTATTGTATTATTATTTATTAATTATTGTATTATTTTCTATACAAACTACTGTTAAACTTTTTTCCTTTTTTGGGAAGCATATAAGAAAATACCAGTTTAATTGGTATGAATTTGTTAATATCTTTGGTAATTCTCTAATCTTTTCTCAGACATCTACCAATATATTTCTATCTCAATCCCAGGCCAATTTCTTTTTCTTCCTATAAAATCTTTATGGTTGAAAGTATCACCTTTTTTCCCCATTGACCCCTTCTAGCCCACACCTTCATCACACCATTGTTTGTGTCCATGGGGTATGCATATATGCATACAAGTTCTTTAATTGATCTCTACCCACCCACCCACCTACCCCCACCTTCCCTCTGAGATTTGACCATCTGTTCCATGCTTCTATGTCTCTGGATCTATTTTGTTCTTCAGTTTATTTTGCTCTTTAGATTCTACATATGAGTGAGATCATGTGATACTTGTTGTTCTCTGACTGGTTTATTTCACTTAAATACTCTCCAGGTCCTTCATGCTGTCTCAAACCTACTTTTGCCATACCTGT
>NW_005876156.1:0-10509 GCF_000147115.1 Myotis lucifugus | reverse complement strand
CCTGACCTTAATTTAGCTTCTTCTAATACTCCAAAGCTGGCTACCTACTTGCCTTTGACAGATTAGCCAAGGGCCTCTTTCTTGAGAGGAAGTAATCAAGGCCCTCTGAGTTATTCCAACTAAAAATAGAGAAGCATATAACAACTAATAAAGCTAAAGTTATGCATTCTTAAGGAGGAGGGAAACTTTAATCATTCTTCCTGTGCTTTGGAAAATTCATGAATAAATAAATGTTAATGCAAATAGCTTTCACCTCAGAGATGGGTTTGTAAGAGGGTGTCCTTTCCTTAAATGAAACTGAATTCTAAAGCAACTCTTTCACCTGGCAATATATCTGGCAGAATAAGAGAGTAGGAATGACCTTCACTTAGTATAATCTGTACATGTAATTGATGACAACTTCCAAAATTTACTAATATCTGACCTGGTACTATTACATTTTCAAGGTAATTTTCATCATAATGATTCATTTAAAAACACGTACAAGTAAGCTTATGCAGCTTACTTCACATTGAATAAAATCACTTCACATTCTCAGGATGTAAAAGAAGAGAAATCAGTGTTTAAAAATCAATACACAAGCCTAAACCTAATGGATTATTCATTGGAACCTGTTTTGCTGAACCACAGTCACAGCAGAGCTGGGTTAGAATGGAAAGATCTATCCAACCCACCTCCCAAGGAAAGCTGCAGGTTTCTAGGTCAGAGGCACTCACACGGCCTGGACTAGGCCAACTGACAAGTTGACAACAGGGCACATCAAGCTTCTGGTCACATCAGGGCCTATAGGACTGGCAACACCTGGGTCCTGGGACTCCTCTGTGTCTCTCCAGCCACACAATAGGGGTGGGACTCACGGGCTCAAGAATTTTCAAAATTAAAAAAGATAAATTTGATTCACTTTTAAACATTCACATATGACATGACAATTTGTGTGTTTGTTGAATTTTTTTTAAAGGAAGGTGGGCAGTGAGGACAGAGGAAAGCTGTATCATGAGATAATCAAATAATGAATAGTTCCAAGCTAAATCAGATATCAACATTTCATAGCCATTCAATCAAATGCAATGTTATATTTATAATATCCTTGCTTATTTTGCTATTAGAGACTGACTTTTATAAGCCTGCATTCCAGATTACATTCTCTAAGTTCTATAACCTGGATTCTGTCAATGTAAATCAGAAGTTCATACTTTCAAACATCACTTAATCATTAATGACTTGCGTGGGTATAATTTAAAACACATAAACACTATTTAACTTTGATTGCTTTCAGTACACAAAGAAAATAAAGTAGTTTCTCAAAGTAGTTATACTTACAAAAGTAAAAACCCATGCCTACTTTAACATTAGCCATTTAATAAATGAAATTGGAGCAATAAATGCTACTGCAGCACCTTTTGGTTAAGAGAAAAGTAGAATCATGTGCAGATACGATTCGCTTCCATGGCTCATCATTTCCCCATTCCTCCTCACAATAATTGGGAAAACACCTAATTAAAATGTTCAAGTTCATACCAAAATCTTGCTAAGCAAAAATTCCAACTTCTGTGTTTTGGTTGCTAGAAAAAGTCAAACATTGACATCATTTGTAACTGTGGTGGTGATAGATGAAACTTTCCCCTAATCTGTACCTCAGTGCCAGGAATTTGAGGTACAGGTGTGAGCTGTACAGACTTGAGCCTCCATCTGAAATTTCTAGAAGATAATGGGCATAAAGGTTCTTAGCACAGAACCCAACAGGCACTCCACAACTATTAGTTTCTCTTCCCATCCTCCTTCCAACACTACTAACTCACCTGGTCGTAATTAAGTCTTGTTCCCTTAAGCCTCAAAATAAAATATGAACAAAATTCAGTCTCAAAATATTCATAAGCAAGAAGATCCAACTCTTCCCATTGTCCTTTAAGTATCCTGTGCCTATGAAAACTGTTTTCCTTAGTTCTGGCACCTGTCTACCTGTGAGTCACCCTCTCTGTACAGCATTATGTCCCCCTCACAAGGATCCCCCACATTAGCCTTGCAGGGCTCCAGAAGAGATTGCTAGGGATCCAGGTATCACCATTCAGAAGGGAACCATTTACTCCCGAATGCAATCAAGTACCATGCCAGAAAGTGAGTAGTGTAAAATGGCACTACCATAGCATGACTATACATGTCATTAATTTGAATGTGACTTGGTTATAATAACACAGGAAAGAGAGAGAAAATATATCCTACAGTCTTGACCCCCTTGCCTTTTTATCCTGTTCATTGTTTTTCCTGGTAGTTTGTACCTCCTTTACCATGGATGACTGATTAAAAACCTTTACTAACTTATATCTGACAAAATATATAAGAGACAAAGATGGACACTTTATAATGATAAAAGGAACACTTGTTTTCACATCAAGAAAACATAACACTTCTTAATATATATGCACCCAACCAGGAAACACCAAGATATATTAAACAGCTACTCACAGAACTAAAGGGAGAAACAGATCAAAACCACAATTATAGTTGGAGACCTTAATACTTAATTGACAGCTCTAGACAGTTCAACCAAACAAAAAATCAATAAAGAAATATTGGCCTTAAATGAAACCCTAGACCAGTGGTCAGCAAACTCATTAGTCAACAGAGCCAAATACCAACAATACAACAATTGAAATTTCTTTTGAGAGCCAAATTTTTTAAACTTAAACTATATAGGTAGGTACATTGTTATTAACTTAATTAGGGTACTCCTAAGGCTTAGGAAGAGCCACACTCAAGGGGCCAAAAAGCTGCATGTGACTCGCGAGCTGCAGTTTGCCGACCATGGCCCTAGCCAGGGGTGGGCAAACTTTTTGACTGGAGGGCCACAATAGGTTCTTAAACTGGACCGGAGGGCTGGAACAAAAGCATGGATGGAGTGTTTGTGTGAACTAATATAAATTCAAAGTAAACATCACTACATAAAAGGGTACGGTCTTTTTTTTTTAGTTTTATTCATTTCAAACGGACCGGATCCGGCCCGCGGGCCGTAGTTTGCCCACGGCTGCTAGACCAAATGGATATAATCAACATTTACAGAACATTTCATTACAGAACCTCAGACTATACATTTTTCTCCAGTGCACATGGAACATTCTCAAGGATAGACCATATATTGGGTCACTAAACAAGCATCAGCAAATTAAAAAAGATTGAATTATTCCAAGCATATTTTCTGACCATGATGCCTTGAAATTAGAAATCAATTGCAAAAAGGAGATAAAAAAGAAAAAAAACTATAGATACATGGAGATTAAACAACATACTACTAAAAAATGACTGGGTCAGGGAGAAATAAAAGATGAGATCAAAAGATATATAGAGACAAACGAGAACGATAACACAATATATCAACACCTCTAGGATGCAGCAAAAGCTGTAATAAGAGGGAAATTCATATCATTACAGGCCTATCTAAAGAAACAAGATAAATTCCAAGTAAACAACCTAACATCACATCTTATTTTTTAAAATATATTTATTGATTTTTTACAGAGAGGAAGAGAAAGGGATAGAGAGTTAGAAACATTGATCAGTTGCTTCCTGCCCACCTCCTACTGGGGATGTGCCCACAACCAAGGTACATGCCCTTGACCGGAATTGAACCTGGGAACTTTCAGTCCACAGGCCGACGCTCTATCCACTGAGCCGAACTGGACATCACACCTTACCAGTAAAAGACTAGAGAAAGAAAAACAAAAGCAACTCAAAATTAGCAGAAGAAAGGAAATAATAAAAACCTCCAAAAAAAACAAAAGTCCAGGATCAGATGGATTCATCAGTGAATTCTACCAAATGTTCAAGGAAGAATTAAAATCTATTCTTTTCAAACTCTTCCAAAAAATTGAATAAGAGGTAATACTTCCTAACACATTCTACAAAGCCAGTATAACCCTGATTCCAAAACCTGGCAAAGATAACACACAAAAGAGAAAACTACAGACCAATATCCCTGATGAATATAGACACAAAAATCCTAAACAAAATATTAGCTAATCGAATACAACAGTACATCCAAAAAATAATACATCACAACAAGTGGGATTCATTCAAGAGGCACAAGGATAGTTCAACATTTGCAAATCAATCAAAATAATACACCACATTAACAACAACAAAAAAACGATAAAAATCATATGATCTTGTCAATAGATGCAGAAAAAGCACTTGATAAGATATAACATCCATTTATGATTAAAACACTCAATAAAATAGGAATAGAAGGAAAGTACTTCAACTTAATAAAGGCCATATATGATAAACCCTCAGCCAATATCATACTCAATGGTGAAAAACTGAAAGCTTTTCCCCTAAGATCAGGAACAAGACAAGGATGTCCACTCTCACCACTCTTATTCAATATAGTACTGGAAGTTCTAGCCAGAGCAATAAGGCAAGAGAAAGAAATAAAAGGCATACAAATAAGGAAAGAAGTCAAACTGTCACTTTCTGTGGATGATGTGATGTTGTATATAGAAAACCCTAAATATTCTACCAAAAAAAAAACTATTGGAAACAATAAACAAATACAGTCAAGTTGCAGGATACAAAATCAATGTGCACACTTCCTGAGTGTGCCCTGCAGACTGTGTCTACCAGGACATCCCTCCAGTGTTTAAAGAACTCACATGGGTAAAGAACTCATCCATGGGTGACAACCAAAATTTGTCATATTGACTTTGCTTTCTGAAACCAAATCAGAATGCATGGCTACCACGGTGATTTTCAAGCTGTGCTCTCAAAGACTCACTCAGACACCACCTTTGTATGTGGCCAAGAAAGCAGGGCTCTCCCTCACTACAGTCACTTTCATCTATGTAACATACCAGAAGCTATTCACGATTTCACTTAATGAAAGAGTTTTGTGAGTAAAGGGATTTGAAAACCATGGTTTCCAGCCTGTTCTAGAACCTATCAATGAACCCAGCTCTCCCAAATATGGAGTATATGTTGGCACATGTTCTTTTTTTATTTTTTAAATGTTTTTAAGGTACTGATTTCAGAGAGAGAGAGAGAGAGAGAGAGAGAGAGAGAGAGAGAGAGAGAGAGAAACATCAATGATGAGAGAGAACCATTGATTGGCTGCCTCCTGCACACCTCACACTGGGGATTGAGCCCGCAACCTGGGCATGTGCCCTGACTGGGAATCAAACCATGACCTGGTTCATAGGTCGACGCTCAACCATCAAGTTATACCAGCCAGGCAACATATGTTCTTGAGTTCCTCTGGGCCACCTCCTATTTTTCCATTCACTAAATCTAAATCTTTTCTTTCCTGGTTCCCCAGCTGACAGCCCATTTTGGCTTTATGCCTTGCATCCAGTTCTCTGCTTGGCCTATAAACTATCTGATGAGCCAAATCCCTCCTCCATTCTTTAGAGCTGAAGTGAACAAAATAAAACCCCTTGCAATTAAAATATAGTTGTCTTTTATACATAAAGTTAGCTCAATAAAAAAAAAATTTAACACCAATTCTAACTTACTGAGTTTTGATAAATAAAAATACAGATGATAGTTTCTTATTATAATCTTCTCTTTTAAGAACTACACCTCCCACCATCTCTTTACTCTGAATGGGGGGAAAACGAACAAATCAAGGCTTAAAAGAAAAGATAAAAAAAATAAAGTCTGAAGAAGGTAGAGAGAGCAAGAGAACAGGACTATTACAGATAGGTATTTTTTAAAGGTTATCTTTCAAACTTCCAAAAAACTGCCACCTCTAAAATTATTAATCCAATTTCCCACATGTATTTTTGTATAGTGATTTATATCAGCTGTCTATGAAATAAGGATCCTATGCAATGCATCTGTCTCTACTTTTTATGAAAATTTTGCTAATGGACTCATTGCATTCCAAGCCCAGATGGACTGGTCCCTGCTGATTTGCAGGGCAGAACTCCACAGCTTGCTGGACATCCCTTCCATAGTTAGTGAAAAGGCACAAAGGAACAAGGGGACTCGTTCTCAGCCCAGGCGCCCCAAAGACATGATGCTTTAGACAATGGAGGAGATCCCTTAATATGTTGGTCAAGTTTATTTACCTGTTGTGATTAATTCATTTCCACGATGCATTTTCCAATTCAGAAGCATGAAATTAAAATATAGTTAGTTATATTCTGATTTACAACAGAGTGCAATGAATAAGTAGAATTAAAGTCAGCTAAGTCACCATGCTTAGAAAATTAGAGGTGAGCTGTGAGCCCTTCTGGGAACAGTTTGGAAAAGAGGGTCCCAGTGGAATAAGAAAGCAATCACATCTCTGAAGAAATGTGGAGGGACACCATTTTTGCAGGCCAGAAAATAAACAAGTGTAAGAGGCAAAATAAAGTCTTCAGTTCTATCTACCTCAGGTGTGTGACTCCCATTCCTGCCTGTCCCAGAGAGCCCCACAGTGATTGAGGATGAGGTGGGATTTGAGATGCTCACACATCTTTATCCAGACACTCCTCCCCCAAGGAATGAGATCACGGTGTCTGCAAGCATAACATTTTTGTCTTTGTAACCCTATGTCCTCAGTTGTCCCTCACGTTGCTTCACCAAAAAGCAAACCCACATTATGTAGTTAATCTATAAATAATGGTTCTAATTAGAATCCCATCTGCATTCATCCTCTTGCAAAATTACTTATAAATGAACATGTTTGTTTTTGTTGTAATCATGGTCTTACAGATGCACAAGGCATTTGAAAATATTTAGAAGAAAAATGAAATAAGCCCTTAATCTTAAGAATTTTTAAAAGATAAATATATCATAGTACACAAATAAATGAGGACCCTGAAATAAGCACATGTATATCACCTTCACATCAATTCATAAATATCTTACTTGAAAAGCCATATGAAGTAACCTTGAAATATTAGTAGAATTTTTAATTTCTCCCTATCAATTATATGACTAGAGGCAAAATTCACCAATCATTTCCACTGAACACAGTGTTTCTAGTACATTTAATTATAGTAACATGTCACAATAATCAATATACATGTATGCAGTGCTTTGTATGTCTTTCCACCCAACATAATTACTTTAAAGGCAATATTACAACCACACTTTAATTCTTTATCTTGACTACAAATACAAGGGTTTAGTGATATTTCATTGTCTTATCCTTGTGAACTTAATCTGTACACTATAACTATTTATAAATCCTCACTTTAAAAGTCAGTCATTAATTTTTCTATCCAATGGACAATTTAAACTAAATAAGTAATAACCCCTAAGTTTTCTTTTCCAAGAAAATAATGTATTGTTTTAGCCAATAGATGACTGACTCAATCACATATTTGTTCACTTCTCTCCTCTGGACATGGGACATCCATGAGCCTTATAGGTATCCTCAGAAATCAGGCCAGTCCCTTTCCCCAGATCCACCCTGATTCCCATGTACACCGCATCCATGTATTCCCACTTTAGATTGCCAAGGGAATTCCAGTAGGACTTATGCCTGAGACTACACAAGTTAGACACTAATTAACTGCTATTATCTATATATACAAAACCCTAATATGCAAATAGACCTAACGGCGGAATAACCAAACCACCGAACAACCGGTCACTATGACATGTGCTGACCACTAGGGATCACGCGCAGAACATGGCGGACATCTGACACAGCAGGATAATAGAGCTGGTGAGCAGGGGCCCCAGACTGAGGCGAGGCAGAGGCACTGGTCGCTGTCATTGGGGCAAGCCTCTGGTGGTTACTAGAAATTCTTTGTTCCCACGCACCATGGTCCCACCTGGTGCTCGCACCTGCTGCCGGTGCCAGCCCTACTCGCACCCACTGCTGGCATCATCATCGGGTGCAAGCAGTGACTGCTGGCCCCTATCACCCCTCAGCGCTTCTCCACCTCCCCCTGTTCCTGAGGCACAATCAGGGCAGCAGCTGCCACTCGCACCCGCTGCTAGCACTGGCCCCAGTCACTCTCCGCCATCAGCAGGTGCGAGCGGGGCCAGTGCTGTCAGTGCATGGGAGCGGCAGAGCGGGGCTGCCGGCAGACAGGGGACCAGGGGCCATGGCAGGGGCCGGGCAGGGGCATGAAGGATGGGCCAAGACCCGCCCCTGTGCCCACCACGGCCTCGCGGCCCACAGTTCCTTTCACGGTGCACGAATTCGTGCACTGGGCCCCTAGTAGAAAATAAAGACTAAGCTCTGAGGGAATAAGTCCTAGAAGTTAAGTTTGGATTGGCATTTGTTGGAGGGGGTTTTCAGATAAAGGGCAATGGTTTAGAATATGAGATATACCTCCCAAAATGACAAACCATGGCTGAACTTCAAGGGCAGGTACTAAACTCCTCCTCTGCCTCATAAATACTATAGCTTCTTAGGAAGGAAAAAGGTTATCAGTGGCCCTTTGATCATAGAACTTCCTGGGAGAGTTGATAATTTATAATATCCTACTGAATGCCCCGAGCTTGGAGGTATATTACAAAGTTACCTCTCCTAAAAAAAAAAAAAAAAAAAAAAAAAAAACAGGGAGCAGAAATTATATGGCTCATACAGACAAAATTCAACCCCAATGTCGAATGAGAAGCTTTTTCTTAGAAGTATAAGCTCAACTGCCATGGATGTTCTCCGTAGGGGCAGGCTATATCACAAGCAAAAATAAATCTTTGCATGTGATCAAAGCCTCTTGAGCAGTTACTGTGACAAGTTCTATCAAATAAAGTCAAAGTTATACACAAATATTTCCAGTTCATATGACTAACGTTTTTCTAAACTGACTTAGTCACTGCCTCTTTTTATTGACATTCATTAAGTCAATCACTAAATCAACATTATTATTAGAAAGTGTTTTAAAGCTCAATTTGATAGGAATGTTAGCTATTTAATCATTCTTAATCACTACAAAGACCACATTAAATATTTGTCAGATACATTTCCAGGCTGACCCAAGAACTAAACCTGCTAACCTGATGAGTTGGGTACACATCAAACCATTGAACTACTTTTTTGAGATAGAAAGCACAATGGGCAGATAAAACAAGCATACCTTCATTGTCATTGTCATTGTCGTTGGTGATCCAGCAAAAGTGATGAGCAAAATTGAGAGAAATGGCAACAAATAAAAAGAGCAACTGTATGAAAGGCAAAAGGAAAAAAATCTGTAAATATTAAAAAGGATATGTTGTCTTGTCTTAAATTATTTTTTAATTATTTTTTAAAAGTAATTGAAGATGTGACCCACCCATTTCATGGGGATACTATCAGTACTGGAACCAGTGAGTGTACTAGATCAGACATCCTTTAGGAAAGGGATCCAGGTTTTGAACTTAAATCTATCTGAGTCTTAATATAGTTCTTTACTATACAATTCTAGCTCTAGCCCTGGCTACCTGTTTTGAAGCGAGGATGGCAAATTTTCATTATTCAAAATCTCTGTCTGGGAAGTTTGCCCTGACTCAGATTAATATATCCTATTTCATTATTCACATTCATTCAACACACTTTTTGGAGAAACTGTTATATGCAGAACAGTAGTTAAACTGGCACACCAGAGATATTTCAAAAATTCTGTTGAAAGGATGAATATTTTCTCGGTTTCTTCACAGGGCCTTAGATACCTTCCATTCCTTTTATCCATTTTGCCTTAGGCTTTCCAGTTTTTCTATATTAAATCAGTAATCTCTTAAGATTCTTGGGCACTATTTACCACCTTTCTGATTGGCTCTCTGGCAAATCTTTTAATGTATATACATCTTCTTCTGACATGCTTCATTTTCCATTTTTTAAACACTTTCTCGCTTCAATTTCTGATTTCCTGCCTGCACTGCTGTGTAAGGGACACTGAGGAAAACACTTTAATTTTCAAAAGTTATCCTCAACTAAATGTTCCATTAGTACCATTATCTCCACAGAAAATTCCAGTAGCACTGGGTTTTTATATCAAAGGCACTAGTCCTTTCTCCTGGGGAAAACCCCTATAAAGTAAATATATAGTTGGCCATTGTAACAGCATTGTAAAAATTGTTTTGGTTACCTATTTGTCACTATCTAAATTCAAGTTTTAAAAAATTGTGAATAGCAGAATATGAAACAACTATATCCCCAACTATAATAACCTAATTTAAATATATGTTTAATGTAAGAGGCCCTTGGTTCAGTAACAGATATTACTAATCATTAAATTATGGACTGAATTTATGCCTCACATTTCTTTACTAAATCTTTTATTACCCCAAAGCAAAAAGTTGAAGTTTACCTGTTTTAAAAAATAGTGTAATAAGACACTAATATACCAATCTAACTAATCTAGCAAATCTAACTATATGATAGTAAAACTAATAATAACTAGTCTTAGCTTGAAAATAGTTTTCCTAGGAATGCCATTCTTTTTTTTTTAATCCTAACCTGAGAATATTTTTTCCATTGCTTTTCAGAAAGAGTAAAGGGGGAGGAGAGACAGAGGGAGGGAGGAAGAGAGAAAGAGAAACAGTGATGAGAGAGAAACACATGGACTGGTCGCCTCCTGTACATGCCCTGACCCAACC
>NW_005876155.1:0-10514 GCF_000147115.1 Myotis lucifugus | reverse complement strand
ATTATTCTCTCCAGAGTTTCAAGCCTGAAGACGTCAAGAACAGTTGAGCTCTAGCCGGTTTGGCTCAGTGGATAGAGCTACGGCCTGTGGACTGAGGGCTCCCAGGTTGGATTCCGGTCAAGGGCACATGCCCGGGTTGCGGGCTCAGTCCCCAATGGGGGGCGTGCAGGAGGCAGTCGATTAGTGATTGTCTCTCATCATTAATGTTTCTCTCTCTCCCTCTCCCTTCCTCTCTGAAATCAATAAAAATATATTAAAAATAAAAAATAACAGTTGAGCTTTAGTGAAGAAAAATTTCGCCGGTAGCTAAGATTCTTGAAACTTACTGTGTATTACCAGGGCCTGCTCTCTGCTGAAGGCTTACCTTTGCTCTAGGGCGTTGGCCTGTTCCTGACTACCTGCATAACAATCCTAATACGGCAATAACAACATCAGTGAAACATTAACATATGCATGTACAACCACTGCATTTGCAAGCGTTTCCTACAACTTAGAGAATGCTCCACTTAACATAAAAATGTGTGCTAGCCAGACATCTGTCCACAGTTTATGGAGCTGCAAAGGTGTGACTCCCCAAAGTCACCCACCTGGTGACAGGGTGGATGAGGAGGAGGGGTGGGTTTTTGCCCAGGATTTCTTTGTGTCACACTGAGACCGGAGCTTCATCTGCTCAGAATCAAACCCCCATCAGATAACTGAACTAAGTGCCAGGTTAAGGAGCCTTTCATTTTATTACTCACCCACCTCAACCTAGTGTTCAAGGCCCTGATTCCGAAGGAGGAAACCCCTTTTAGTTTGTTGTTTATAAAACAGTTGTATCTATCTATTAAGGTTGTTGTTTAGATTTAATGAGAAAAGGCAGGTAGAGCTCTTAATTACTGTGCTATGCTGGATCTTTAGAAGCATTCAATGAATGCTTGCTGTATTTAGTCCTACTATCACCAACCTCTCCCTTCTCCCCTCCCCAACTAGATCCCACTGATGCGTTTGCTGGTGTGGACGAAAGGAGCCACATGCTAACCTGACAAGCTCAGGGGAGGCCTGCGTGGCAGTCTTGCAAACTCAGAGACCTAAAGTAACCACAAAGGATGGTCTGAAAATTAAATATTTAACTACAAACAGGTTATAGTGGGTAGTCATGTCCTAAGCCGATATCTTCATTGACAAGGTCAACTTTTACCTTAACTGAGCCTATCTGTCTTTTTGCATCTATGATAACACACCCTTGAAATGTTTGGGTAACTTGTGACTTACCCGTATCTGGAGCCCCTGGGGCACAACCAAATGTGCTGGGCCCCAGGACAGATACCACAAATTCCTTCATCATCATGTTAATTGTTCCTGCACCCACCTAAGTATGTGTCCATCATTTTACTTTTTATCCAATCCCAGGGGTTTCCCTGCTTTGCTTATCCCTCCTCCTTAATCTATCACCAATGAATTTCATGTAACCCACCTATGTTCCTCCTTTGATTGCAATGTATAAATGCAGATGTAACCCCACCATTCTCTGGAGCATTATCTCAATTCGTTGAGGTTCTGCTTCCCTGCATATGTCGACAGTTTGGCTCAAATAAACTCACACTGGTATCCATTCTTCAATACATAGAGAAGCATCCAGCTAAGAGCACCAGGGATATAACCCGGATAAAGCTGACCAGTAAGGGTGCTACCCTGACTACATAACTAAAGGAAGGCTTTGTTCACAAAAGCTCTCTGTACTTATCCAGCACCCTTTACTTTTCCTTACTTTCTTTTTAAATATATTTTCATTGATTTCAGAGAGGAAGGGAGAGGGAGAGAGATGGAAACATCAATGATGTGAGAGAATCATCGATCTGCTGCCTCCGGAAGCCCCCACACTGGGGATCGAGCCAGCAACCAGGCATGTGCCCTGACCAGGAATCCAACCATGACCTCCTGTTCATAGATTGATTGATGCTCAACCACTAAGCCATGCCAGCCAGGCTACTTTTCCTTACTCTTTTTTTTTCCTAATTGATTTCAGAGCAGAAGAGAAGGAAACATCAATGATGAGAGAGTACCATTGATTAGTTGCCTCCTGCACGCCCACAATGGGGAATCTAGCCCACAACAGGGGCATATGATTGGGAATCGAACTGTGAACTCCTGGTTCATAGGTCGTCACTCAACCACTGAGCCACGCCAATCGGGCATTACTCTTAATTGATGACTTTGGTTCTAATTTTACTGTGAAAATTAAAAGTAACCAGAAGAAAACATCCTATCTTTCTACCACCAATCTGGCTAATTTTCCTCCATCCTGACTTCCATCTTGTTACAATGAATTGTCCTTGCTGCTATTAGACCAACTCTCACTCCCTTCCCACCTCTCACCCCACCCTCCAGTTCTACACCTCAGCCCATCCCTTGCCTTTCTCCTGTACTGTTCTCCTATATTATTCCCCTGTTCCTATATTATCCAATTTTCTCTGTACTGGATCGTTCCCATTAGCATACAAATGAGCTGTAATATCTGCCATTAAAAAATACAATAAAACAAGTAAACTTTCTTTGACCCCTTGGGCTTCTAGTCCTGTGCTCCTAACTGCGGCAAGATATTCTGTCTTGTGGATTCCTACTCTGATTGCCTCTAGTTTCTGGCTACCACATCGATGTCGCAAGAGCAATAAAATGCCTTTGTACTTGTCTCCTTTGGTTCTGTGATAACTTCTTGTGCATATTGAGCTGCACACTCTGGAATATCACACCATCAGCCGTGGGGTTTCTGTATCCCAACTTCCTCACCAATACTTGACATTATTCAAGTTTCCTTTTTTTTTTCATTTGCCATGAATTAAAAATATTTCAATGCATTCCCTTTTCCATTCCTTTTTTTTAAAGTTATTATCTGGAAACTAATCACATGAAACTACAGAATTTTTGAGAGAGAGAGAGAGAGAGAGAGAGAGAGAGAGAGAGAGAGAGAGAGAAACATCGATAGATAAGTTGTTCCACTTAATTATGCATTCATTGGTAAGTTCTTTTTTTAATATATTTTTTATTGATTTCAGAGAGGAAGGGAAAGGGAGAGACAGATAGAAACATCAATGATGAGAGAGAATCATTGATTGGTTGCCTCCTGCATGCCCCCCACACTGGGGATTGAGCCCACAACCTGGGCGTGTGCCCTTCACCAGAATCGAACCTGAGACCCTTCAGTCTGCAGGCCTGTCCACTGAGCCAAACCGGCTAGGACGATTGGTAGGTTCTTGTATGTGCCCTGATTGAGGATCAAACCAGCAACATTGGCATATGGGGATGGTGCTCTAACCAACTGAGCTACCCGGCCAGGGCAAATTTTTTCTTGAGCCATTTTGCTGTTTATATTTTCCCAGAAATCTATTTCATCTAGGTTTATAAATTCATTAGTGCATGGTTATTAATAAATACTGTTATTTTATTTATTTAATTTTTAAAAATATATTTTTATTGATTTCAGAGAGAAAGGGAGAGAGAGAGAGAGATAGAAACATCAATGATGAGAGAGAATCATTGTTTGGCTGCCTCCTGCATGCTCCCCACTGGGGATCAAGCCAGCAACCCGGGCATGTGCCCTTGACCTGAATCAAATCTGGGACCCTTCAGTCCCCAGGCTGATGCTCTATCCACTGAACCAAACTGGCTAGGGCTACTGCTATTTTTTTTAAAAATCTGTTGTGGCCCTGACTGGTGTGGTTCAGTTTGTTGAGTGTCATCCTGTGCACCAAAAGTTTGCCGGTTCAATTCCCCATCAGGCACATTCCCATGTTGCAGGCACAGCCCCTGGTTGGGGTGTGTATGGGAAGCAACCAATCAATGTTTCTCACATCAATGTTTTTCTCTCTCTCTCCCTCTCCCTCCCTCTCTCTCTCTCTAAAGTCAATAAAAACATATTTTTAAAAATCTGTTTTGCCCTGACCGGTTTGGCTCAGTGGATAGAGCATCGGCCTGTGGACTAAAGGGTCCCAGGTTCGAGTCTGGTCAAGGGCATGTGCCTTGGTTGCGGGCACATCCCCAGTGGGGGGTGTGCAGGAGGCAGCTGATCGGATGTTTCTCTCTTATCAATGTTTCTAACTCTCTATCCCTCTCCCTTCCTCTCTGTAAAAAATCAATAAAATATATTTTTTAAAAATCTGTTCTGTTGTCTGTGTCCCGTTTTCTTTCTGTATTTTGTCTATTTGTATGTTTTTGTTGTTTTTTTGTTTTTTTGTCTTTATCATTCTAGCTAATTCTCTTTGTTTCTTCTCTAGTTCACTGATTATATCATTCCCTTTATTCTTCTTTCTTCTCCACGTATCTAATAGATTTGGCCTGTTAACTATTTCCTTCAAGATCTTCTCTATTGCAACTTACTGTATGTCTGCATGACACATCCATTTCTGAGAGGGTATGTTAATATCTTCAGTTCTGATCTTTGATTCATTTTTTAAATTTCATTAATTCTCACCTGAGGATATTTTTTGCATTGATTTTTAGAGAATGGAAGGGAGGGAGGGAGGGAGAAAGGGAGAGAGAGACAGAGAAAGAGAGAGAAACATCTATGTGAGAGAGACACAGTGATTGGTTGCCTCCTGCACACGCTCTTACTGGGGCCACCAGGGGTCAAACCTGCAACCCAGGTAGGTGCTCTTGACCAGGAATCAAACCTATGACTCTTCATGCATGGGCCAATGCTCTAACCACTGGACAACACTGGCAAGTACAGTCATTTTTTGGTAAATGTCTCACATGTACTAGGAAAAGTGTATTGCCCAGCTGGTATGGTTAAGGGGTTGAGCGTCAACCCAGGAGATCACAGTTCAATTCCTGGTCAGGGCACATGCCCAGGTTGCAGGCTCGATCTCCAGTAGGGGACATGCAGGAGGCAGTTGATCAATGATTCTCTCCCATCAATGTTTCTATCTCTCTCTCCCTCTCCCTTCCTCCCTGAAATCAATAAAAATATATATATTTTTAAAAATGTATTATCATCTGTTTGTTAGATAGAGAATTCTCCATATGGAATATACTAAGCTTATTAATTATATTATTCGGATCTTCCATAGCTCATTATTTAAATTCTTTTATATATATATATATATTTCATTGATTTTTTTACAGAGAGGAAGGGAGAGGGATAGAGAGTTAGAAACATCAATGAAAGAGAAACATCGATCAGCTGCCTCCTGCACACCCCCTACTGCGGATGTGCCGGCAACCAAGGTACATGCCCTTGACCGGAATCAAACTTGGGACCTTTCAGTCTGCAGGCCGACACTCTATCCACTGAGTCAAACCAGTCAGGGCCATTATTTGAATTCTTGATTCATATGTTTCTAAGCCTGCAACTGGGCCATGTACCCTGACCAGGAATCGAACCGTGACCTCCTGGTTCACAGGTGGACGCTCAACCACTGAGTCACACAGGCCAGGATCTCTTGTTTATTTTATTATTATGGAGCACTCTCCTTTGTCCCATAATTTTTTTGCCTTGAATTTTATCGCATATTAAAATCCCAATTTACTTTGGTTCATTTTTGCCTGGTAAAGCTTTCCCTGGATCACAGATTGAGGGAAGCCAATTCTAACGTGGAGATTAGAGGGCAGGCAGTTTATTAGTGAGAGCTCTTCGGATCAACACCTGCAGGAAAGGAAGGAAGCAGGATTGGACAGAAGAAGTTAGTCTGCTGAGCTGTGTTTCAGCTCATTCTGAAGGGAATTCTGAAAAAAAGAAAAAGAAAAAAGGTTTGTTAACATCCCACTCTTGCCCATCCACCATGGCTCAGTGGTTGAGCATCAACCTATGAACCAGGATGTCACCACATAGTTGCAGGCTTAATCCCCAGTAGGGCGTGTAGGAGGCAGCCGATCAGTGATTCTCTCTCATCATTGATGTTTCTATATCTCTTTCCCTTTCCTTTCCTCTCTGAAGTCAATAAAAATATATTTTAAAAAAATCCCACTCGCCGAAACCGGTTTGGCTCAGTGGATAGAGCGTCGGCCTGCGGACTGAAGGGTCCCAGGTTCGATTCCGGTCAAGGGTATGTACCTGGGTTGCGGGCACATCCCCAGTAGGAGATGTGCAGGAGGCAGCTGATCGATGTTTCTCTCTCATCGATGTTTCTAACTCTCTATCTTTCTCCCTTCCTCTCTGTAAAAAATCAATAAAATATATTAAAAAAAAAAATCCCACTCTGGTGAGCGAGTATTTTACCAAGGTGTCTGACGTACTTATACTTCCTGCTCAACCAGTCCAATTTGCATAATGTTATAATATAGCAGGTCAATGTAGAATGATTTTTTTTTTTTTTTAGAATGATGTTTTGAGAGAAGTCCAGCTACTCAGGTATTTCCAAACTATTTTATGACAGAGGTCAAGAGAGTTCACATAGCCCTGGGCAAGGCTGGACCTGGTTGTCTTTTCCAAGTGAATGTGACTGTTTCTGTTCCCCTCTCTGATAAGGATGGAAAAGAATGCACTTGCCAAAACCAAAGTTGCACACCCTGTATCTGCTAATCTGCTGATGGTACCACATGTGGCCAAGCAGCTGCGATTGGGAGAACTTCGTTGAGTATGAAGTCATTTACTGTCATTGCCAGGATCGGTCGGGTTCTGCAGGAACCAGATTGGTGAATTAAATAAAGTTATGATGGGGACTCCTGCCTTTGCATTCTTTTTATTTTTACTTATTTTTTAAATTTTTATATATTGATTGATTTGTTGTTCTACTTATTCATGCATTTCTTGGTTGATTCCTGTATGTGCCCTGACTGGGGATCGAACCCAAAACCTTAGCATATCAGGATGATGCTCTAACCAACTGAGCTACTCGGCCAGAGCACATTCTTTGAAATTATTATTATTATTATTATTATTATTATTATACAGTCCACAGGTCTGAAATGACTTTTTATACCTAGCATGCCATGAATTCACAGGGAATGGATTCCAGCAGCCCAGCCTCCTTCCCTTTGGTTCTCATAAAGTGTGCTTCTCTGGCTCCTCAGTTGAACCCAAGTACCTTTACCTTCGGTTCCCTTCTTTTTCTAACCATTTTACTTTACATGTTTCAGGAAGCTATCTCAGCTCTTAAGAGTGCTTAGTTGAACAACAAATACACATCTATCAACAAGTGAATCTAAAAATCAAGTGAATAAATAATCTGATGAACAGTATGAACTGGTGATTGTAATAGAATCAGGGACATAGAATGGGAATGGACTGACTATTCTTGGGGGGGGGGGAAGGGATGTGGGGGGTGCGGGAAGAGATTGGACAATAATCGTGCATCTATGGATTAGGATAGTGGGTGGGGAGTGAGGGCGGAGGGTGGGGTGGGAACTGGGTGGAGGGGAGTTATGGTGGGAAAAAAGAGTAACTAATGTAATAACCTGAACAATAAAGATTTAATTAAAAAAAAAAAAGAGTGCTTAGTGCCCTAACCGGTTTGGCTCAGTGGATAGAGCGTTGGTCTGCGGACTCAGGGGTCCCAGGTTCGATTCCAGTCAAGGGCATGTAACTTGGTTGCGGGCATATACCCAGTGGGGAGTGTGCAGGAGGCAGCTGATCGATGTTTCTCTCTCATCGATGTTTCTAACTCTCTATCCCTCTCCCTTCCTCTCTGTAAAGAATCAATAAAATATATCTTTTAAAAAAAGAGTGCTTAGTATGCTCTATACCAATATTAATTCTCTTGGCAGGAATTTTGCCAACGGCATGCTGGGTAACACCGTAGGCTCTCCTAGTTTTGCCATGGTAATGTTTGTGGGGCATTCCACAAACGGGTGATAGGAGGATAAGAAGGTGAGAGCTAATGGGTATGAGTTTTCTTTTTGAGATGATGGAAATGTTCTAAAATTAACCGTGGTTGCACATATCTGCAAATATATTAAAAGCCATTGAACTATACTTTAAAAAAATATTTAAAAAATATTTTTATTGATTTCAGAGAGGAAGGGAGAAGGAGAGATAGAAACATCAACGATGAGAGAGGATCATTGATTGGCTGCCTCCTGCACGCGAGCCCGCAACCCAGGCATATGCCCCTGACCGGCATCAAACCCGTGACCCTTCAGTCCACAGGCCAAAGCTCTATCCACTGAGTCAAGCCAGCTAGGGCAAAATATTTTTTATTGTTCACAGTAACTATACACTTTATTTTTTAAAGGAACTATACACTTTTTAAGAATTTTTTTTTTATTAGAGGAAGGGAGAGGGAGAGAGAGACAGAAACATCAATGATGAGAGAGAATCACTGATTGCCCCCCTGCCCCCCCCCCACCGGCACACCTCGCACTGGGGATGGAGCCCACAACCCAGGCATGTGTGCCCTGATGGGGCATCGAACCGTTCATAGGTTGACGCTCAACCACTGAGCCATGCTGGCCGGGCAGGAACTATACACTTTTAAGTTTTTTAAAATTGATTTTAGAGAGAGAAAGGAAGGGGGAGAGAGAGAGAGAGAGAGAGAGTGAGAGAGAGAGAGAGAGAGAGAACCAAGGACCTAGTGCTCATTCCCTTGATGTCTACAATAATATCACATTTCTTGTAGCTTCACATGTATGTGGCATGTGCCTCTCGTCTTTCCCTTTGTGTTGGTCCTTCTGGCATATTACTATAGAATGGAGATTCCAGTTGAGAGAAGCACTCCCTACCTGCTTCCTTTTTGGCTTAAAGGCTGGCTATCAATTCTCCTTTACTGGAGACAGTCTGGGCTCATCTTTCCAGACATAGCACTAGAGAAATCTGCAAACAAGCCTTACGCCATTTATTTTGTCCCATATAATTACCTTCCCACAGTTTGCCCCCTTAGAAGCAAACTTTGTCTTGTCATTTCTCCACAAATTTATTTTCTTTGTTAAAGATGTTATATTAGCCAGAGCACTAAGCAACTACTTTGAGTTATTCTTTGTTGAGTAGCAACATTCTCCCATGTGATGTGTCCTGCATGTGTTAATGAACTTGTTTGTTTTTCTCTTATTAATCTATCTTTTTGTTAAAGAGCTCCAGCTGAGCCCTGGCTGGTGTTGCTCAGTGATTAGAGTGTTGGCCCGCGCACCGAAAGGTTGTGTTTGATTCCCAGTCAAGGGCATGTACTTGAGTTGCAGGTTTGAACCCTGGCCCCAGTCGGGAGGTGTGCGGGAGGGGGCCAGTTGATGTGTCTCTTACATCAATTTGTTTTCTCTCTCTCTCTCCCCCCTCCCTCCCTTCCTTCCACTCTCTCTAAAAATCAATGGAAGAAACTATCCTTAGATGAGGATTAACAATGACAAAAAAGAGCCCCAGCTGAGAATCTAAAAGAAGTGGAGATAAAGTTTTGCTTCCCCTATAATGGAAAAAACCCAAATGTCCATCGACAGAAAAACAGATAAACAAAATGGGGTATATTCATACAACGGAACGGTATCTACCTATGAAAAGAATGGAGTATTGATAAAATGCTGTAACTTGGATGAATCTTGAAAACATTATGCTAAATGAAAGAAGCCAGTCAGAAAAGTCTGTATACTATATAATTCCATTATTATGAAAGTCCAGAAAGGGGTAATCTATAGAGATAGAAAGTAGATTAGTGGTCACCCTGACCCCCGTGGCTCAATGGTTAGAGCAGTGGCCTGCACACCAAAAGGTCAAAGGTTTGATTCCCAGTTAAGGGCACATACCTGGGTTGCAGGTTCATTCTGGGCCAGTGAAGGTGCATTTGGGAGGCAACCAATGGATTTGTCTCTAACATCCATGTTTCTCTCTCTCTACCTCCTTCCCTCCCTTCCACTTTCTCTAAAAATCAATGGGAAAGCACTAGTCAGTTTGGCTCAGCGGATAGAGCATTGGCCTGCGACCAAAGGGTCCTGAGTTTGATTCCAGACAAGGGCACGTACCTTGGTTGTGGGCTCCTCCCCGACCCAGGCCCTGGTAGGGACTCATGCAGGAGGCAACCAATCAATGTGTTTCTCTCATAGCGATGTTTCTCTCTGTCTTTCCTTCTCTCTTCCACTCTCCCTAAAAATCAATGGGGAAAAAATATCCTCGGTGAAGATTAAAATAATCCTTGGGTGAGGATTAACACATAAGAAAGTAGACTAGTGGTTGCTTAGGGCTGGGGAGAAGAGTGATGGGAGGGTAGGAGGCTGATAGCTAATGGGTATGGGATTTCTTCTTGAGATGATGGAAATATTCTAAAATTGACCATGGTGATGACTGCACATATCTGCAAATATATTAAAAGCCGTTGAACTATTTAAAAGTATATTTTAAAATATACTTTTAAAAATGTATTTTTTTATTGTTGATAGGAACTATACACTTAAAATTTTTTTATTGATTTTATAGAGAGAAAGTAAGGGAGAGAGAGAGAAGCATCAATTTGTTATTTATGCATTCATTGGTTGCTTCTTTTATGTGCCCTGACCAGGGATAGAACCAACAACCTAGCGTATCAGGACAATGCTCTAACCAATGAGCTATCCAGCCAGGGCTTCAGTGTGAATTTAAAAAACAAAATGTTGGGGTTTCGAAAAGAATAAATTAACAT
>NW_005876154.1:0-10519 GCF_000147115.1 Myotis lucifugus | reverse complement strand
GGCGGAGGGTCGCCAGGCCGGACGCGCGCCCCCTGGCGGCACGGGACGGGGCGGGGGTGGTGGGTGCCGCGGGATCCACTGCCAACGCGCGGCTTGGCCCCCAGGAGGCGCCGCGGGCGGGGTTCCGGTGCAGGCTCCTGGGACCGGACGGCCCTGGGCTCCGGGGCAGGAGTGGGTTCCGCCGGCGGCCGGAGGCGGGACGGGAGGGAGGCCGATAGGCAGGACCCCCGGGGGCTTGGGGAGGTGGGTGGAGAGGAGCTGTCCCTGCGGCCACGGTTGTCCGGGGGCCATGAACGCCCTCTCCAGTGTCGAGTGCTCTGTGATGTTTGCTGGGAGCGCGGAGAGCAGGGCTGTTCCGTTTCATTGTGCGTGTTTACAACACACATCTTCAAGCCCAGCGAGCCCCAGTGCGGGGCGTGCAGGAGGCAGCGGATCAATGATTCTCATCATTGATGTTTCTCTCTCTCCCTTTCTCTGAAATCAATCAAATATTTTTTTAAAAAAGAATGTACAGCCCTAGCTGGGTTGGCTCAGTGGATAGAGCGTCAGCCTGCAGACTGAAGGGTCCCAGGTTCGATTCCAGCCAAGGGCACATGCCTGGGTTGCAGGCTTTATCCCCAGTGGGGGATGTGCAGGAGGCAGCCAATCAATGGTTCTCTCTCATCATTGATGTTTCTATCTCTCTTTCCCTCTCCCTTCCTCTCTGAAATCAATAAAGATATATTTTTTAAAAAATGTACACAGTGAAGTAGGTTGTTCCTGAGTGGACAGAATAAGCATATTTTTAAAATATATTTTTTGTTGGTTTCAGAGAGATTGGTGGTACCAGAGCTGGGGAGGATGGGAGAGTAGGTGACGTTAGTCAAAGGATACAGACTTCTGGTTGTAAGATTAATATCCAATGTACAGATGGTGACTATAGTTAACAATACTATCTTGTATATTCGGAAGTTGCTAAGAGAATAGATCTAAAATGTTCTCATCATACATTCATAAAAAGGTAACAAAGCGAGGTGATGGATATGCTAACTAACCTTATTGTGGTCATAATTTTACAATATATTATACCAAATCGTCAGGTTGTACACCTTAAATCAGTGGTTCTCAACCTTCTGGCCCTTTAAATACAGTTCCTCATGTTGTGTCCCAACCATAAAATTATTTTCGTTGCTACTTCATAACTGTAATGTTGCTACTGTTATGAATCGTAATGTAAATATCTGATATGCAGGATGGTCTTAGGCGACCCCTGTGAAAGGGTCGTTCGACCACCAAAGGAGTCGCGACCCACAGGCTGAGAACCGCTGCCTTAAGTGTCTACAATGTCATATGTCAAATATATCAACAAAGCAAGAAAGAATAAGAAAACGAACAACTTGCCCTAACCGGTTTGGCTCAGTGGATAGAGCGTTGGCCTGCAGACCCAAGGGTCCCAAGTTCGATTCCGGTCAAGGGCATGTACCTTGGTTGCGGGCACATCCCCAATAGGGAGTGTGCAGGAGGCAGCTGATCCATGTTTCTCTCTCATCGATCTTTCTAACTCTCTATCCCTCTCCCTTCCTCTCTGTAAAAAAATCAATAAAATATATTTTTTTTAAAAAAAGAAAATGAACAACTTGATTAAAACATGGGCAAAAGACTTCAAGAGACAGAGAAGATACACAGATGGCCAGCCAGCGTACGAAGAGGAGCTCAGCGTCACATGTCGCTGGGGAACTGACAATTAAAACAACCGTGGCAAGAGTCCAAGACACCTACGGACGGTATCAGATACCGGCAAGGATGTGAGCAACAGGAATTCCCATGCGTGGCTGGAGGGAACGCAAAGTGGTACGGTCACCTACCAGGCACGTTGGCAGTTGCTTACGAAGTTCAACATCGTCTCACCACAACTGAGCTCCTGCGTATTTGCCCAGTTGAATTGAAAACTTACGTCCACACACAAATCTGCCACCCGTGTTTGCACTGTGAGAACCAATGTTTGGCTTTACTCACAAGCACCGAGAACTGCGAAGAGCAACCCAGGTGTTCTTCACAGGTGAATGGACAAACAGACTCGGAGATCCAGGCAACACTTTTTTCAGTGCTGAAAGGAATGAGCTCTCAAGCCTCAGGGAGGACCCCTAAATGCATACCGCTAAGTGAAAGAAGCCACGTGGGCCGCCGTGGCGGTACCATCGACGGGGTGGCTTGTGAGCAACAGAACTGTGCTCCTCCTAGTTCTGGGGGCCGGGAAGTCCGAGATCAGGGCACTGGCAGGTTGGGTGTCTGCTGAGAGGGTCCACTTCCCAGGCGGCCGTCTTCTCTCTGAACCTCGCCTGTGAGGAAGGTGGGGGGATCTCTGTGGGGTTTCTTTTCTAAGGACACTAATCACCCTCATGACCTAATCGCCCCCCAAAGCCCACATCTAAACACTCTCACGTTGGGGATTAGGTCCGTCAGAGCAGGGCACCTTCTTGGGGTACTTACTCCTAAATCCTGCTTACAGCGCTAACTGTGAGAGCAAGTTCCCCCTTGAACCCTGCTCGCTGCACGAGTGGTGGAAGCATTCACTGCTCCGTCCTGCCTCCCGGTCCGGGTGTGGGAGCACAGGTCCTGATCCTGCTGACTTCGCCAATCGTGGGGTCCGCGCCCCTCTGCCAGGGGCTGGACCTCCTGGGACCCCGGGTATTCGAGGATGGAGAAGAAGCCATGAGAGGTCGTGGATATGTAAGAGAGTCTTGATCGTAGGAGCTAGTGGCCATGTAGCCATTGCTAACCAGGAGCCACTAGACAAAGCAGTTCTCCAAAGTAAAGTCCCATACAGTAGGTAGCCGCACACCGGCTAGTTAACAATACGTCTTTCCCACAAAGTAGCAACAGCCTCTGTGTCCACAGCCGTTATCTGAACAGCCACGCACGCACTGCCTCTAGACCCACAGCCTCTCAGAGTAGCTGCATCTGAGCCCACTCGCTTCAGCAGCCTCAGTAACTAATGCTCTGTAGACGAAAGAGGCTTTCCGCCAAATGCTAACATCAATCATCTGAGTTATGGAAGGGCACGCTTGTGCAGTGCACCGTGAGATTGCCGTGTCCTCGCACCTGTGTATAGTCCTTGGACACCCTGATTAAGACTCCCATGCTCAGAGTGGCCTTGGACATCCGGCGTACTCTGGCATGGTTCCCATAAGGTCTCAACATAGGAAATTTGGGGGAGACACACATATTCAGGACATAGTATACTGTATGATTCTAATTATATGACATTCTGGAAAAGGCAAAAAAACTAGGGAGACAGTAAAAAATCAGTGGTTTGCCAGGGATTAATAGAGAGGGAGGGATGAACAGGTGGAGCACAGGTCATTTTTAGGGCAGTGAGGCTGTTCTGCATGATGCTGTGGTGGTGGATGCATGTCACTGCACATGTGTCAGAACCCATAGAGTGTACAATGCTAAGAGTGAACTCTAATGTAAACGATGGGTGGTATTGATGAGTCAATATAGGTTCATCAGGAATAACAAATGTGCCACTGCTGGGGGATGTTGATGGGGGGGAGGCTGTGTATGTGGTGGTGGCGGGGGAGGGGACTCTTTGCTCAATTTTGCTGGGGACCTAAAACTGCTCTAAGGAATAAAGTATTATACAAACTATAATGAAAGAGACCTTAAAAGTGGAGAAGCGTCTGTTCTGTGGGGTGTAATCCCACCCTGAGTCAGAGCACTAGATGGTCTCTATCTACCCGCTCTCCAGCCCTAGGCCTTGGGGCAGGCCATGGGACCACGCAGGGCTTGGTTTGTTTTCTAGGAGAAAATGAAGAGGTGGTCAGATCCGTGGTTCTTGTGCTTTTGAGCTTTTCAGGAAGAAGTAAATGAAACATGAGAACCAGTGTAGGGTTGTCAAGGTTTCATTTTGCCAGATAAGCATATTTTTAAAACTCCACCATCTTCTGTTACCATTTTATTTATATATAGACACACACACACACACACACACACACACACACACACACACATTTTAGTATTCAAAAATCAGGCCATGATTTTTAAATAAAAGGCAGTTTTTTCAATTGAATACACTTAGTTTTATGGAAAACTCTACATTTCCCTTTATTTTTCTAATTTTTGCATTAGAAAAATATCATACCTGGTAGCAGCTTGTAGATCACCACTCGTGTTGGCTAAACCATATCTTCTAACCTAATGATCTGAGACTTTATGCCCAAGTAGATATGTGTCCTTATTGGCTTGAGAGAGGGAGAGAGAGAGGGAGAGAGAGAGAGAGAGAGAGAGAGAAATATTGGTGTGTTCTTCTACTTATGCCTTCATTCATTGGTTGACTCGTGTATGTGCCCTGACCAGGATTGAACCCACAACCTTGGCGTATCAGGACGATGCTCTAACCAACTGAGCTACTGGCCAGGGCTGATGCACAAGTAGTTTCTGTGCTGCAGAAAGGCCCACAGTAGATATCCTTCATGCTGGTCCTGCACAAAACAGTGAAGAATAAATGTCAGCGTGAAAGCCTGTACCATATCATGCAGACATATTATTACTAATACTAAGAACAACCCTACGGGGTGGGTGTTATAGGGGACACCACTGAGGCTTGGCAATATGAGCAGCCTGCCCAGAGTCTGGCTGTAGTAGGCATGCAGGCAACGCCAGGACGTGGGCAACGCCAGGACACGGGCCCAGGCCTGTCTGGACTCCAAAGCCCCTGTCGTTTCTGTCCTCAGATGCCGGTTTTCGCCCAGCACCTTCTTTTCTTCTGGAAGCAACCTGCTCCTCTTCTAAAAATGGCTCCTCCCCCCACGGCCACTGGGATTGCTTGAGGCCCATGCCCCGGCCATAGCTGATTCACTGGGGTGTGGGCATGCCTGCCAGAGCCCTTCCTCCTGTGTTTGAGTTTACTGCTTGAGAGATTAGAAGGTGTCAGATGCCGTTACAACCAGAATTCACATCTAAGACAGCCGTTCTCAGCAGCCTGTCCACCCAGCTGGTCTGCAAAGAGAGAGAACCAGAGGCAGGAGGGCCTGGCAGCCTTCAGGATCCATTTGTTCCCCAGGCCCTTCGTCCCCACCTTCCGTGGTTAGATGATCCCACTTTTCCGGGAACTTAGTGCGGCCACAAACCCCTCCTTTCCCTGGGCCAGTGCAAGTGTTTATCACAGTCAAACCCGAATAGCTCAGAGCCCCGCGCTCTCATTCTCTTCAAGAGCCAGGAGGGAGCCAGCCCCGTATTCTAGTGGAGAGAATGCGGCTTCAGGGTGAGGTCCCGACCGACCATATATGGACAAAACAAGTCTTCATGGCCTCAGGGCTTCAGAAAGGGTTGGAAGCACTTCGGCGAGGCCACAGCAGAGGGAACAAGGGGCAGAGCTGTTGTCTCAGACACCAGCCACAGGACGGGCTGTTCCTGGGCGGCGGACACAGAGCTCGGATCTGTCTGAGGAAGGGAACCCAGCGGCCACCCCATCTGTTCATTTCCAGCTCGGTCACTCTCGAAGTAAGAACAGAAAGCACCGCTTAGGAACCGGAACTCTCTTCTCCACCAGCCACGCTTTCCAACTGTAACATTTCACCGTCGCGTTTCCTCTCTTAGAACATGTTACGGACGCTCATCTGGTTCCAAATGCAAAGCGTCTGAAAAGGAATACAGTCAAATTCTCCCTCTCCTCCGCACCCTGAGCCAGTCCTCCCCGCGCCCCCCGGCAACCAGGGACAGCCGCCAGTCTGCCCGCGATGCTCTGCATGTTTATTGGCCTTTGCTGCTTGACAAGTTACTCCAAAACTTAGTGGCTTCAAACAACTAGCACTTGGGTTTTTTTTGGTTTTGTTTTGTTAATCCTCACCCGAGGGTGTTTTTCCATGGATTTTTTAGGGAGAGTGGAAGAGAGAGGGAGAGACGGAGAGAAACATGGATGTGAGAGAAACACATCAATTGGTTGCCTCCTGCACATGCCCCGACCAGGGCCAGGGAGGAGCCTGCAACCAAGGTACGTGCCCTTGACTGAAATCAAACACGGGACCCTTTGGCCCGCAGGCCGATGCTCTATCCACTGAGCCAGACTGGCTAGGGCAAAACAACGAGCATTTGTGTTTGCTCAAGATTCCAGGGGCCAGCTGGACAGTTTGGCCGGAGCGTGTTCAGAGGGCTGGACGGTGTAGAGTGGCCTCAGCCACAAGACTGGCCGTTGGCAGGCTCGTTGGGCTCGGAGCCCTCACTATGGGGAAGCTGACCCTGTGCCAGCTGGTGTGGCAGCCACACCCCCCATTGTGCAGCGGCCGGGCCAGCCCAGCCTCGCTCATGTGTGAGGACGAGACTTGCCAGAAGCGAACGAGGGTCCGCTCCGATGCGCAAGCACCTTTCACGTTTCTGCCTTCATCACATTCGCTCAGGAACCTTCGGCCAAAGCAAAATTAATCAAAGCAAATGGCTCCGTCCGGATTCAAGGGGTCTGGAGAAACAGACAACTTCACTTCTATTTTTTTTTTTTTTAATATATTGTGTTGACTTTTTACAGAGAGGAAGGGAGAGGGATAGAGAGTCAGAAACATCGATGAGAGAGAAACATCGATCAGCCGCCTCCTGCACACCCCCTACTGGGGATGTGCCCACAACCAAGGTACATGCCCTTGACCGGAATCGAACCTGGGACCTTTCAGTCCTCAGGCTGATGTTCTATCCACTGAGCCAAACCGGTTAGGGCTATTTTTTGTTTTAATCTCAAGAAAAATGATTTTATATATAATAACGTTACATGCAGTAAATACCAATTATTCAAGAAAAAGATCTTAAATATAATAATCCTAGAATTCGTGCACTGGTGGGGGCGTGGCCTGCAGGGATCAGCCCACTGGTGGTCAGTGCGCATCATAGCAACTGGTCGACCGGTCGTTCTGGTCGTTGCGCCGTTCAGTCACTGGGCTTTTATTAAATAGGATTACATGCAATAAACATTAATATTTCAAGAAAAAAGGATTTTTAAGTATAATAATATTACCAAAACTGTGCTAACATAGTAGGATTTTTTTTTACAACTTCACTTCTTGGTGGCAAGAGCTGTGAGGTCACATTGCAAAGGGGCATCCACGCAGGGGTGAGGAGATTTTGTGGACTTTTTCACAGCCCACCACAGCATACGTTTGTGAATATGAGTGTATGTGTGGGTGTGTGTGGGGGGTGGGTGTGTTTACTTGTCCCTGTTTCTTATATAAAGGGTAGTATCACTTTTATGGCTCCTATAAACATGTAAAACCTGTTTTATACGCCTCGACGCCTATCATTTCTCCTCTGCCTCGTTTCTGTCTCCCCCTCGCTTCTTGAACATACGGAACAGCTCGCTCACATGGATGACAGCTCGCTCAGACCCTTCTGTGCAGGTTCCGTTATCTCTCTCCGGACCGGGTCTGTTCCTGGTCATCGGTTTCCTCCCAGGACGAGGGCCATCCTCGCTGCTGCTTTGCGTGCAGTGTGATACCCGACGGGCGGCCAGAGGTCGTCAGGTCACCCTGCTGGTGATGGACTGTGTCGCAGTCATGTCAGTTGTCTCGGCCTTTGTCCTGGCCTGCCGTTAGCTGCTTGGAACCAGTCTGGTCCGTTGGAGACTTGCTCTTACGCTTTGTTAGGGTGTGTCCATCGCAGCCTTTCATCTCGGGCTACTTTATTGCCACTGCTGAGGTGCTGCCTGGTGCTGGGAGGTCTCCCATGGCTGCTGGCGCCGTTCCCAGCCTCCTGTGCGCTCCAGGGGTTTTGTGGCTTCCTGGCGGTTCTCCCCCCTGGACTCAGGCGGTTTCTCCTCACGCGTGTTCTGGTCACGGTTGGGGCAGAGGCCCAGGCAGGTCTCCGGCCAGCGTGGACTTGCTTGTGCCTCGGGCAGGGCGCGATCGGGACAGAGACGGGGTGTGGGCTCCCTCCCCGGCTCAGAGGCCTGGCTGCCCCGGCCACGCGGCTCTGCTGTCCCTGGGCCTCCGCGCACGTTCTCATTCCAGCAGAAGGTGCGGCTTCCGGAAGCGCAACCCGGTGGCTGATGAAAGTTTTTAAAGCGAATGATGCTGCTGGCGCCGAGGGTCTCAGCGGGGCGCCGCCAGGACTTTTAAAACGTGCGACTGGGTTACTTAGGCGGGACGCCGACCTCTTTTCCTGAGCTTGTCACCGAAAACAGTGACCGCAGCCAACACAATGAGGAAATCAAGATTATACCCATTTTTTGTCAGATCGGCAAAAAAAATATGTGTTTTGTTTTGTTAATCCTCCACCCAAGGATACTTTTCCATTGATTTTTAGAGAGAGTGGAAAGAAAGGAGGAGGAGAAGAAAGAGAGAAAGAAAGAGACAGACAGACAGACAAACATGTGAGATGTTTGAGAGAGAGATATCGATTGGTTGCCTCTTACACCCACCCCGACTGGGGCTGGGATCAAACATGCAACTGAGGTACGTGCCCTTGACTGGGAATCGAACCCCCGACCCTTCAGTGGGTGGGCAGATGCTCTTAACCACTGAGCCACACCAACCAGGGCCTTTATTTCTTTATGTTTAACTAGAGGCCCGGTGCATGAATTGGTACATGGGTGGGGACCCACCCACCAGCCCCGATGGGGGTGTAGGGGGCCGATCAGGGGCGGGGCCAGCTAGGGGGAGGGGCTGTGGGTGGTTGGCTGCCAGTCCTGCCCCCTGGTCGAACTCCCGGTCGAGGGGACAATTTTCATATTAGCCTTTTATTATATAGGATTGGAGGAGAATGGACATTACATAAAATCAACCACTTTAAAGGGTTAAAGTCAGCATTTAGTGCATTCACGACGTCGTGCGACCACCACCTCCTCTAGTTCCAGGACGTTTCCTTCAACGCGACAGGAACCCCTGGACCCAGCGGGCAGCCCTCCGCACCCCTCCTGAGAGAAGCCCTTTCTCGCACACGGTTCCTGAGCGCCAGGCTTGGCACCGAGGGGTCTTTTTCGCACGGGCTTTGGCACTGTGAGGAGGGAGCATGCGTGGATTTTACGGTCCGACGGGGCCCGGGTCTGTAACAGTGGTCGGCAGACTCACTAGTCAACAGAGCCAAACATCAACAGTACAACGACTGAAATTTCTTTTGAGAGCCAAATTTTTTAAACTTAAACTATAGAGGTAGGTACATTGTTATTAACTTCATTAGGGTACTGCTAAGCTGGCCTTTGCTGAAAACGTCCTCAATCTGAGGCGTCGACCTCAGCGAACGTACCCCCGCTTCTTCTAAGGCCACTTCTTCAAAATAGACTCGTCCAGGCCGAAAACCGACTTCTGCGCATGGGCCACGAAGTTTCAATCGCACTGTACGTGTGCGCCCGCACGTGGTATTTTGTGCAAGAGCCACACTCAAGGGGCCAAAGAGCCGCATGTGGCTCTCGAGCCGTGGTTTGCCAACCACTGGTCTATACCAGCTTTGTTGCTTATCCGTTAGACCCTAAACTAGTTGTGCCATCTCTCCGAGCCTCACGTTGGGCGTAGGATCTGTGTGGCAGCCAGTGTTGACATGTCTGGAGGGAGATGTTTCATAAGCACAGAGAGGCAGGCGCGTGGCTGCTGTCCTCGGGCCAGGGTCGAAGGGCAGGTCTCTGTTCTCAGGGCCGCTGGGGGGGGGGGGGCGCTCCGGGGCGTTTGCACTGGGTCCTGGCGCCCCTCCCTTGGCCTCAGCGGCAGGGAGGCCTTGGGAACTTGTGTTCCAGAACGTTTCCGGCACCAGCCTCTGCTCCCGTACTTAACACTGTGCCTGGCTCACAGGCCCTCGGGAACGAATGAGCGGGAGGCGGGCCGTTCTGGAGAGGTGCTGGGAGCTGGGTCTGCGTGTTCCCTGATTCTGGGACATACCTATAGTTCTGGGGGTTCCCCGGCCCCCAGAAGGGCAGGTGGAAACACCCCGTTAGGGTTAGCGAACGGCATCACCCCTTCGGCGTTCTCTGCTGCTCACACTCTCCCCCTGGACGCTCACCCTGAGGTGGGCCTCCTTTACCCAGGCCGGCGTGCCCCCAAGGTCCTGGCCCCCCCAAGTAAGAGGCACAGATATGGGCTAGTCACTGGGCTCCCCCCTTCCCCGACGCACAGGAAAACTCCCTCCCATGTTCTCAGGACACTCAGGTGGGCCTTTGTCCATAAGGATCATCATTTCCCGCCCTAGCCTGTGTGGCTCAGTGGACAGAGCGTTGGCCCCCGGACAGAAGGGTCCCGGGTTCGATTCCAGTCAAGGGCACATTGGTTGCAGGTTCCCTGGCCCTGGTCGAGGTATAGGCAGGAGGCAACCAATCGATGTGTCTCTCTCACATCAAAGTTTCTCTCTGTCCTTCCCTCTCCCTTCCACTCTCTCTAAAAATCAATGGAAAATTATCCTTGGGTGAGGATTATCCAACAACGACAACAAAAAAATAATTGTTTCCAGTCCCAGTGGTCAGGCATAACCGGCCTGCAGAGCAAGTCCTGACCCGAGGAGAGACGGCGGGAGCGGGGCGAGCTGGGGCCTGTTTCTCTAACGTTGCTGAAGTCCCAGATATGTAGCTGTGGGG
>NW_005876153.1:0-10519 GCF_000147115.1 Myotis lucifugus | reverse complement strand
CCAACAACTGCACTGTTAGCTCTTCACTCTACCCTGTCATCTCTATCCAAATCTCTGATCATTTTGCTCAAATTAAGTTCATAGCAACTTAGTGTAATCAACTGCCTGACCTGGCATGCAGCTCAGAAAAGACTGATCTCCCTTTCCTAGGGCATCCGCAATGTCTGGAAGCGATTTTCCTGGAGTCTCCTTTCTACTCAGGGGGGAGGACTAACATATACAAACATCACTCCCGAGGTCTTGTTTTCCTGACCAGTTTCCTGGGGCAGCAGTTCTCAGACTTTTTGATCTCAGAACTCCTTTCCCTCTTAAAAATATTGAAGACCCCAAAGAGCTTTTGTTTATGTGGTTATGTCTATTGAAATGGAAATAGAGAAGTTTTTAAAACACATAAATACAGATGCACACCTTTTATTAGCCATCAGAGTGATGGCATCATGTCATCTCATTAGCCTCTGGGAATCTCCGCTGTACACTCAAGAGGGAATAAGCGTGAATAGGGTGCCCCGGATGGTATTTCTCAGTGATTAAAGTGTTGGCCTGAACACCGAAGGGTCATGGTTTTGATTCCTGGTCAAGGACACATACCTGGGTTGCAGGATCTCAGGGTCCATTCAGGAAGCAACCAGTCAATGCATACATCTCTCTCTCTCTCTCTCTCTCTCTCTCTCTCTCTCTCTCTCTCTCTCTCCATCCCCGCCCTTCCACTCTCTCTGAAAAGCAATGGCAAAATATCCTCAGGTGAGGATTAATAACAACAACAACAAAAAGAATGAAAAAGGCAAATAATGTCTTAAAGTCTTGGTCTCATTGATGCCCCCATGTAAGGACTCGGGAACTTTAGAGTTCCCATCAACTGTTGGAAGACAGTTCTGCATGAGGCTCTTGTGTCTCTGCATGTCTCACAGCACAGGCACCAACCACCTTCGATCACTACTTTTTCAAGAATGTTTGTATTGTGAACAAGCTTGGAAAAACAGAGACAGTGTCTCCTTCCAGAGAAAAGAGTAGGCTTGTTTAGTGTCAAACATAATAAAGATACGTCTGTCTCTGGGGCAAAAGTTTATTAGAAAACATCATAATGCCCATTATAAATGATTCTGCTTTCTCTCCTGTGATACCATTCATTGCATGTGCAGATGTCACCTGACACGTTTCATGCTGCCATATGGGAACTGAGATTTGGTGAACTTGGTGCAAAAGTGATGATGCTTTTGCTATTGCTGTGGTTGTGAATAACAAATTGTTCTTAGTCTCCGACCCAAGCATCCCACGTCTTCTGCCAGCATACATGAAACTGGCAGGCTAACCTATTAGCCTTAAGTAGGATAAATCTCAAATCCTTCCTAGTTCTTGCCATCCACATTTTGAGAACCACAGTCCTGGAGGTTACTTAATGTTTCATAAACTCGTGAGGCCAATTAGCCAGAGGCATATCATGAACGAACTCTAGAAGTTTGAGGGGTTGGTATAAAATTTGTTACATTTTCTTTATATTATGCTGTTCTATTACGATAAAAATACAACACAGTCCATGAGGGAAGATACTAAATATTAAAATTTCTATAAGATGTCCAAATATCTTTTCAAAAATTTAAGAAACTTGAGCTTGTTTCCTTGAACATAATATTTATAATATTTTTTTAAATGAAGTAGTCCCATGCTCTTCTTTAAAAAGACTTTACCATAATAACTTATACTTATATTAGAGGCCCAATGCACGAATTTGTGCACAGATGGGGTCCCTCTGGGTGGGCTGCAGGGATCAGGCCCCAGCTGGCACCCCCAGGCACCTTGCCGTGATCTGGAGCCACCCCCTCACTTGCTCCACCATCCCTGCCGGCCCTGCCACTGGTCGCTGTCTGTGGGGTGGTCAGGCTCCCCGCTCGCAGTTGCATTGGCCTGGCACCACCTGCTTACCTGCTCCACCATCCCGTCGTGGTCCTGCTCTCATCAGGGCCCATCAGGGCCAGCAGCACCTCCACTGCCACCCACTTCTCGCGCCGCGTTGCCAACACCTGCCATGTTCCATGCCGCCCCCTGGTGGTCAGCACATGTCATAGAGAGAGGTCGAACTCTCAGTCAAACAATTTGCATATTAGGCTTTTATTATATAGGATGTGTCTACAAATGTCACATTAATATTTTTATATTTTAGAAATAAGTTATTTTAATACAAAAGAAGCCTGACTACCCTGACAGTCCCATGTTGGGAGAAGTCTGGGGCTGCCTGGAAAGGCATCTGTTGAAGCTCCAGTTAACCCCTCCAGCTGAGTTCCCTGACAACAGTCCTCATCAATTAATTACCAAAGTGAAGATGTTGAGTTACCTCCAGCCATTGAGTTTTCTCAACTGAGCCCCAGGTATTCTGGAGAAAAAAACATGCCATTTTCACTGTGCTCAGTCTGAATTCCTGACTCACAGAATCCATAATCATAATAAAATGATTGTTTAAGCAGCTAATTTTGAGCGAGACTTAATATATTAAATGAAAATCAAATGCCTTCACAGCATGTTGTATAGATGAAAAGTTCATTACAGTTTGAGCAACAAAAAGTAGAAGAATTAAAATATCACAAACACAGGGTATTATAGTTATGTGGTACTCTTTTATGATTAATGAAACTTGTTCTTTTCATAAATTTACTTTAGCAAAACATAATCCTTCACATTAGATTAATGTTATTTGACTTTAGATTTCATATGATTTTGTTTTCATTTATTATGTAAATTAATTTGGGTTCTTTAGCTGTATAAAAATTATAAGCAAAAGGAATTTATATGTAACCAGTTAAAACTGACATATATAGGATACATATTATAATAAAAATAATTTAAACCCATCCTGAAAAAGTTATTTCTTTTTTTCTTCTCCCTCCCCTCACTCCCTTTTCTTTCTGATAATCACCATACTGTTTTGTGTTTTGTGGGTTTTTTGCTTAATTCCTTCACCTTTTTCACTCAACTCTCAAACCCCTCCCCTCTGATAGCTATTAGTCTGTTCTCTGTATCTATGAGTGTGTTTCTAATTTTTTTTTGGTTAATTTACTCTGGGCATTAGATTTCACATATAAGTGAAATCATATGGTACTTATCTTTCTCTAACTGGCTTATTTCACTTAGCATAACACTCTCCAGGGCCACCCATGTTGGAAAGGATAAGATCTCATTTTTTTTATGGCTGAGTATATTCCGTTATGTAAAGGAGAAAACTATTTTATTCATGCATCTATTGATGGGCACTTGGATGGCTTCCATATCTTGGCTATTGTAAGTAATGCTGCAATGAACATAAGGGTGCATATATCCTTTTGAATTAGTGTTTGGGATTTCTTCTGATATATTCCCAAAAATGAAATTGCTGGCATAAGGCAGTTCTTTTTTTAATTTTTTTAGAAAATCCATACTGTTTTGGATTTTCTAAATGTCAATACCATCCAAAGCAGTCTGTAGATTTAAATCTACAGTGGCTGCACCAATTTGCATTCCTACCAACAGTACACGACGGTTCTCTTTTCTCCATATCCTTGCCAACACTTATTGTTTATTTATTGATGATAGCCATTATGACAGATGTGAAGCAATATCTCCTTGTGGTTTTAACTTGCATTTCTCTGCAATGATTGGTGATGTCGAGCATCTTTTTGTATATCTAGGAGAGGCCCAGTGCACGAATTTGTGCACGGATGGGGTCCCTCAGTGTGGCCTGTGGGGATTGGGCCAAAACCAGCAGTCCAATGCCACCTTTTGCTCCTGCCTGCCACTCCCGCTCATCCTGGCTTCGCTGCACCTGCCTCGAGCTCACACCCAGTCAGTCCTGATTGGGAGAGGCTTGTGCCACCTCAGTAGCACTCGCCAGATATGAACCCTGTATCTGGCACCTGTCCTGTGTGTGGGGGGGGGAGGGGGGTAGGCAGGGGACACAATCGGCCCTCTGGGCAGGCAGTGGGATGCTCTTGCTTGCCCAGGATCTGGATCCATTCCGTTGACGTTCATGCCAGTTGTCAGGAGCCACCTGACCACCGCTTTTATTTTCTTCCTTGTGGAGTGTCTAGGGAGGGGAAGTGGCAGCAGTGCCCAAGGCTGACTTCCAGGAGCCTGGCAGCACTGTCAGGATCATGCTGGTGGCACTGGTCCATTGATGTTTGGCCTGTTCTCCAGAGATTAGACCTGTAGGACTACTGAGGGATTGAGTGGCTGCCGCTGGGCTGGTGGGCTGCTGGGATGGGTTGGTCAGCTGAGCGGCATTCCCACTGTGGGAGCACACTGACAACCAGGGGCAGCTCCTGTGTTGAGCATCTGCCCCCTAGTGGTCAATGAGCATCATAGCGATCGGTCAACAAGTTGCTCAGTTTTTTGGTCGCTTCGGCTTTTATATATATAGATTGGCTATCTGTTTGTCCTCGTTGGAGAGGTGTTTATTCAGGTCCTTTGCCCATTTTTTAATTCAATTGTTTGTTTTTGTGTTCAGTTGTTCAAGTTCTTTATAAATTTTGAGTATTAACCCCTTATCAGATGTATCTTCAGTGAATATGTTCTCCCATTCAGTGGGTTGTCTTTTCATTTTGTTGATGGTTTCTTTTACTGTGAAAAACCTTTATAGTTTTATGTAGTCCCATTTGTCTGTTTTTTTTTATTGTTTCCCTTGTCCAAGGAGATATATCAGAAAAAAATATTACTATGAGAAATGACCGAGATTTTACTGCCAAGATTTTCTTCTAGGATTTTTAGGTTTTCGAGTCTAATATTTAAGTCTTTAATAAATTTTGAGTTTATTTTTGTGTATGGTGTAAGAAGGTAGCCTAGTTTAATTTTTTGTTTGCACATATCTGTCCAGTACCATTTATTGAATTTTCCCAGTACCATTTATTGAATAGACTATCTTTATCCCATTGTAAGTTCTTTCCTCCTTTGTCAAATTTTAGTTGATCATAAAGTTGTAGGTTTACTTCTGGGTTCTCTATTCTGTTCCATTGGCCTATATGTCTATTTTAATGCCAGTACCATGCTGTTTTGATTACTATGGCCTGGTAATGGTTTGATAGCAGCATGATTGGTAGCATGATTCCTCAAACATTGTTCTTTTTTCTCAAGATTACTGTGGATTTTCTGGGTCTCCCATTATTCCATATAAATATTTAGAATATTTTTCCAGTTCTGTGAAATGTGCCATTGGTACCTTGATAGAATTGTATTAAATCTACAGACTGCTTTGGATAGTATTGACATTTTAAAGATGTTAATTCTTCCTATCCATGAACACAGTATATGCTTCCACTTATTGGTATCTTCTTTAGTTTCTTTCTTCAGTGTCTTATAATTTTCAAAGTATAGGTCTTTCACTCCTTGGATAAATTATGCCTAGATATTTTGTATGCAATTATAAATGGGATTGTTTTCTTAGTTTCCTTTTCTGATAGTTCATTATTGTTGTATAAAAATACAACTGAACTCTGGACATGTATTTTGTATCCTGCTATTTTACTGAATACAAATAAATATTCATTAAAGTAGCTAAAATAGTTCTTAAAAAATACTTCCATTCATAGAATGCATGTAATAATTAGATTTGAGAAACACTGCTTTATACTGTTATCAGCTACCTTCTCCTTTAAAACCCACCAAAATACGCTATTGCCTATTGTCTGTGGATTAAGTCCAAACATCTCTATAGAAAACACAAGCCTCTTCTCAATCCACCCCAATATTTGTCTCAATTCCTTCCCGCCTTTTATTCATTTGCCCTGTGTGCCAGGCACACTGAACTTCTCCCCCATCTCCTCAGGAACTCCTACTCATCTTTGAAGACCCAGCTCAAGTGCCACTTGCTCTATGGAGTCTTTCTAGATTCCTCATAGGATTCCTTCCTATGTGTTCCCACAGTGTATCAGTTAGGGCCTGCTTGGAAACAGACAGTACATCCACATGGGTAATTTGTATACATTTCCTGAAATGAACTGTGACTGGTCAACAGATGCAGGCAGCCCACTGTGAAAGGAGCCAGGAGATTTGATACTTTACCTCACACTTTTCCTTTCCTTTGATCTGCTGCAAGGGTCTCCATTGGCAGATCCCAACCAGAGCCAACTGGCAAAGGAACCCATTAATACAGTTTATACAAATCAGCCACTCCAGGGGAAAGAAAGAGCAAGGTAGAGAAGGGTGGAGAATGGCTATGGGGGTTGGGGAAGAGAAGATATCCAAGTTTTTTATTTACTTGAATGACATTCTATTGCTATGACTGTTTTTATGAGTGCTTTCCTGCTGGACTCTGATCCGACCTTGCCATCGTTATCTTCAAACTCTGCACTTGGCAAAGGTTTTGATAATCCCTTCATGTGTTTATTGAATTAATAAATTAATAAGAAATGACAGCCCAGTCGGAGTGGCTCAGTGATTGAATGTCAACCTATGAACCAGGAGGTCATGGTTCGATTCCTGGTCAGGGCACATGCTGGGGTTGCGGGTTCAATCCCCAGTGGGGGCATGCAGAAAGCAGCTGATCAGTGATTCTCTCTCATCATTTATGTTTCTATCTCTCTCTCTCCCTCTCCCTTCCTCTCTGAAATCAATAAAAATATTTTTTAAATAAGGAGTTACAAAGATATAAATACACAAGAGCATAACTGGCATTCTTGAATATCTCTCAATTTTTACTTTTTAAAATTTATGTCTACACTTGTCTTATTTATATCTTTTGAAAAATCTGATCCTTTTCTTTCTGTAATAAATTCTTGTGATTTTTCTTTCCTAAGGAAAGCAGCTATTTATATTACATTTTGTTTGTTTGGATATTGTTACTGAGATTTTAGGTGTTTAGAACAGTTAGATTATATCTTATTATAAAGCTAATTTTAATCATTTTGCGTATATGATCATGGGACAATTTAATTTATAAAGTAGGGCATATTTATGGCACATGGCTTAAAATTTTCCTTTCAGGTTTGTGCTGATTTCCTAAATTCCTTTACACTATTTGTATGCATCTTGTCAATCATATTTTATTCTGTATATGAGATTAATAGAGAAATATTACTGATCAGCCTTCCAGTTTCCTTGAATGGTTTTTAGTATTCTATCACACTTTTTTGTAATTAGATTTAAATACCCAATCCCTCAAGATTTGCCATACAGAGAGCTGTCAATCAAAGAATTGGCAGGCTCTATGAACCACATGATCAAGTTTTATCCCTACTCTCTGATGCCTTCAAGACCAGCTTTTGCGAGCTGATCCTTCATTTCACATGTCTTAGAACTCACTCACACTTCTCATGCTTGGAAATGTAACACACAAAGTGACAACCTAATCCACAGCTAATAAGTTAGCGGCTATAAAAATGAACATCCACATTAACTTGCCAAGCATGGAGGATGGAGGTGTTACACTGTACTCATGTATATGTCTGCTAGGGCAATAGTACATATGCCTTTGGAGATGCTTCTAAGTTATGCAGAAAAGCCGACAATACTTCTTGAACTTTGCTGTCAGGATCCAATTTCATTTGAGAGCCAAACCAACAGCATCAAAACACTTGGCCATGATCAGCCACAATCCAGCCGGCAAAGAAAACATGTAAAACTAGCCGTGGGCTATATAAATTTTGTGAAGATAAGGCTATCTCAACATACTCTGTTGTGTCCTAGTTTAGAATATAGACTTTCACCAAATAACAAGAAGAAGAAGAAAAAGAAGAAGTTTCTGCATATCTCTTAACTCATTACACAAGCAAGTAAAATGAGTAATTACTGTAACTATTTAGAGAAAATTTTGTTTTAAAAGTTATGTTATTACCAAGTATAAAACACAATTATATTATATTTTAAAATATTCAAAATTTAAAATGTTGAGTCTATTTAGTTGCAAACAATTAATATTTAAATTAATGCACTATACAATTCAAGTTGAACCCCACGCCATAAAACTGAGTTCTGTCTGTTAAAATTTAATTTTAAATTTACTTATTCTATATAGTAAGATAGGATATTTGACATATAATGCTTTAAACATTTATAAATTCTTGGAAAATACATATGTGATTAATTTATAATATTTATGAATATTCTTTTTAATAAGTATAAACTCTCTTATCCTCTTTTCAATATGTTTTTATAATTGTGTGAGCTCATGATCACATACATGAGGGAGGAGCTTCTCAAGACCACTGGAAAGGTGAGCAGAGATTCTTGTTAAGTGGAAGTTAGTTAAGCTGCATGTTGGGAACAGATGCCAACATTTTCAAGAGCCTATTATAGTACACTAGAGGCCTGGTGCATGAATTCGTGCGTAGGTGGGGTCCAGCCGGCCCACCCTGATCAGGGCACATTGGGCCAGGCCAGTTGGGGGGAGGGGCCACCGGTGGTTGGTCAGCCGCCCTGCCCCTGGTCAAACTCTCTGTCAACTCTCGGTGGAGGGGACAATTTGCATATTAGCCTTTTATTCTATAGGATGTTTGATGAGTCTCTTTTCAGCACTTAGAAGAACTCCATAAGATTCATATCTTTTTTTTTTCCCCTACTCCCCCTGATTCATATCTTAAGTCTCAGGAAAGTTGGATAAATTACTCAAATTCACAAGGCTAGAAAATTGTGAAACTGGAATATAAAGTCATATCTAATTTAAAAGTGTGTTCTTTTTATTATTCTACTAGAGACCTGGTACATGAAATTTGTGCACGGGGGCAGGGGTCCCTCAGCCCGGCCTGCACCCTCTCCAATCTGGGACCCCTTGGAGGATGTCCGACTGCCTCTCGCAATCTGGGACGGCTGGCTCCTAACCGCTCGCCTGCCTGCCTGCCTGCCTGATTCCCCCTAACCCCTCTGCCTGCCTGCCTGATAACCCCTAACTGCTCCCCTAACAGCCTGATCACCCCTAACTGCTCCCCTGCTGGCCTGATCTCCCCTAACTGCCTCTGCCTTGCCCCACACCCAGGATTCCCTCCTCCAGCCAGTTCCAGGCACCCAGGATCTGGGCTTCCCTCCCTCTGGCCGGCCGCAGGCACCCTGGACCTGGGCTGGCTTCACCTAGGCCTCAGCTGCAGGCGCCCAGGACTGTGAGGCAGGCGGCTCGTCCCTCTCCCGGGCCACAAGCGCAGGCACTGGCACCTGGGACCATGGGGTGGGTGGCTTGTCCCTCTCCCAGGCTGCAGATGCCAGGGACCACAGGGACCACGGGGCATCCAGCTTGTCCATCTCCCGGCCCCAGCCTGGCTGGTCCCCATTCCTCCCTTGTGAGTTCATTTGTGTCTGGCTGGTCCCCATTCCTCTCTTCTCAGTGTTGAGTATCTGAGCTGTTATGGCATGACAGCATGAGGGCATGATGACCATTTGCATATTAGCACTTTATTATACAGGATATAGTTTCCCAATGCACAGAAAGTAAAACAGACTATAAGCTTTTCAAAGACAGTTTTTCCCAAAGCACCATTGTGCACATTTCTTGGATTCTCATGATAACAGTTAATTAAAATTATTATTGACTATTTTTACTAATTAACTTTTATATATATTATGCATTAGCACTGTTTATTCACATGTAGAGTAGTTAAAATTTAAGCATTACTTATTAAAGTACATAATCTTCAGTGAGATAAAGGAAGATTTCCTAAACCTCCTCAACATAATTCACCTCTGACAACACAATTGTTAATTCATAAAACGTTATTGACTTTAGTATGTATAGTAAACTAATATATCTTTATCATTATAAAACTAGTATTTAATTACTGTGTACAAAACATAATTGGGTCTTCTTTCATCAATTACTGGTCCACTATAGAATGGAAGTTGCTATCATGTTCCTACTTTGCAGCTGTATTTAAATCATTTTTTGAACTTATTTTTTTTATCTTGTCTTCTTTTGAACTTATGTTCTATGTTACTGTTACAATGTCAATTTTATATTGACATAGTGTAGAATGTGTTGTTTGATGAATAAACCGAAGACACATTAGGTTGAACTATATTAAATTGTCATACCATGGGTCAAAATGCTCAAGAATCAGCAATTTCACGTGGTTCAAAGCTAATCCTTGCAAATCGGTGTGTGTGTTTTTTACCCCTTTCCATTATCAGGATAAATTATCAAATGTTCACCAAATCACAAGTGAATGCCTAAAGGAAGTAGCATCTTTATAACATACATTCCATTCACCACTTGTAAAAGTAGTTCCCCCATCCATAAAAATTAACTTCCAACAGGAATGACTAGGACCTAGTCACTAGGTGGATAAGAGGTCTGGAAACCTAATTTTATGTGTGTTTGAGTTAAATTTATGATATTTACTGAGACAGTGAAGACTGGTTTGTTTTACAGTAAATTATGTGTTTGAATAAAACTTCAAAGAGAATTTGCAAAGCATAAATAATCTACTTATTAATCAACGCCTTTCAAAACAATAGAGAGGAGAAAACTGTCCACTGGAAACTGTCCACCAGCTATGCCTTCGATAGAGTATAAGAAAAGCAGAGGCTCCTCTTGGGAGAACAGGAAGATTGAGGCCTTTACTCAAAGAAACTGGTT
>NW_005876152.1:0-10520 GCF_000147115.1 Myotis lucifugus | reverse complement strand
AAGTAGGAACTAGCTTCTAGCAGCTTAGCATACCATTTTTGTTCAGCCAAGTATAATCTTATATAAGCTTCCCTAAGAAATATATTTATGAACCATTTTAGAACAACCCATAAGCTCTTATTGGAATATTGCTAAAAATTAACAACCTTTATGCATTTTGAAGACAGTGCAATATACTCTTAAATAAATTCGCTTTCATTTTTTCTTTTTTATCCTAACATCCAGATATTCATTCTTTAAAAAAAAATTTAGATTTTTTTTTAAAGTATAATAAATAGACAAAAATAAAAACAAATAGATAAGGAAGATTTGGTAACACTACCTTCGAATATGATGCTCTCGATTACAGAGATGTAGTCTTCGGGCCCCTGCTCAGTTGAGATCTCCCATCTGCCTCCAGGGACATTTAACAACTTGTAGAGCTCATCTGAACTCGCCACCCCACACAGCAGGGTAACCACACTGTCTGGTGAGTGAAGTACCTTTTCCAGGAACTGACATTTCTTTGGAGTTAAGTCTTTAAGCAGGCTATCTGATAGTATCAAAAGTTTGCATTTGTAAGAGTTTAAACTCAGCAATTCCAAATCCCGAAGAGAGTAATTCTCCAAGCTGTACAACAGGATTGCTTCTCTTTTCACAATATGTAAAAATACTTTCCTCAAGTACAGAGCCCATTCCTCAGCATCCTCTTCATATAATATCAGGATGTCTTTTGTATTTTCTGGAAAAAGAGACAATAATATATTACTTTTCTTATATTTAAAATGCTAACAGATGGTTATATTGTTATTTCTCAAAGACTTTAATGTACTCTTTAGGGAATATATTAATTTCTTATATGAGAGACTAAAAATATTAATTCATATTATCCCCATCATAATCATATGAGATTAAACTAATCCTTCAGATGCAACAAAGTTCATGCTTTGTGTAAGTCTGCGCTGTATTCACTGTACAAATTTGAATCTAGAAGATGCTCAAAGGAAGTGAGAGGCCTGGCAGAACAGGAAGAATATTCTATAGAATTAGGGTATGGCTCTGCCAGTAAACACAAATTTACCTAGATTATGATATTTAACCCCTTTGATCCATTGTTTCTTTTACCTAATGAATCAGATTATTCTGAGAATAAGAGAATTTACATTAGAGAACCTTAAAATTTTTCTTCCAGGTCAAGATGGGTACATAAAGACAGGTTATAGAATTTCCATGCCCAGAAAACCAACAAAATAAAAATAAGAAGAAATTCAATAGTAAAAAGAACCAATAAAGGGTACTATTGCCTGTCATAAACTATAAAGTTGATTCTGATAAAATAAATGGAAGGTTCTAGTGGGGAAGTACTAATCCTAAACTTATCTCCCACCCTAGAACTAGTACCAATGAAAACTACCAGTCTTTCTCATGATATAAAAACTATCTCTGATGACAGATGCTTTCTCTTTCAACTCATTGATTCCTACAGGATGCCTAGCACTATTTCTTGAACAGTATTTGACAACAATTTAAAATATATTTACATATACAGAATGAGAAAAAAAAACATCTGGCAGAAAACATATGAGAAGCATATACTAGTTGTGTATGAATCATCAGTATAGTTGTTATTCTCTATGTAGTGTCTCACCCAGCCTGAATGCTAAATAAATTGTTGAACAAACACAGAGTGTCATAATTCAGCATTTTTATGTTTGAGGAACAGTAGAGGAGATATTATAACTAGCCAGAGTAACTTCTGTATAGTTATGGAATAATTGCAGTAAAACTTAAACCAATAATATTTTTACATTAGAGAACCTTAAGTACCAAGTACTTAAAATAAACTAGGACTTTTCCTATTTTACATATGTTATTCACTTAATTCTCAACATTACCCTATTAAAGAAGTAATGTGATTCTGATTTTACAGATGAGAAAATGAAACTGGTATTGGAATTAGGATTCTAATGCAGGCAGTCTGACTCCAGTCTGTACTTTTAACCTCAAAGAGCAAAGATCACAGTAACATTATTTAAAAGATTCAAATAGATTTATTATAGTGAGATGAACTAGATTAGTTAATATTAAGCAGTCTATAAATTAATCCTAAATATGCCATGTATGTGAAAGCTTACTGGGAATCTGATTTCCTCTCAAGGGAAAAGATAAAATAGACTATATGACGTACTCTAAGAGCAGTTATCTATGAAGAATTTATAGAACTTCCTTCTTGACTCTCAAATTTAAATCAATAAAATTATAGACTAAACTATGAAGGTATATTAAAGTATGGCATGAATACTGCCACATTATGTGGTTGGGTATCACACTACCATAGAAAGACAATCATAAGAAATCAATTCCAGAGACGATCATAACCTACCTTTCAAAACTGCCCAAGAAAATTACTCTTTCTCAATACTTTATGGCTATTTTTTCTTATGTTGAAAGTGAGTTTTCCTTTTACATTTGTATTGACTTACACTGAATCAATAATCGCTGCTTGACAGTTTTTAAAAACCTGAGGATTAGCATTGAAAGCCAACCCTTCCTTTTCTATAGATTAAATTATTTGGGTCTTTTAATTTTTAATTTTCTCAATTATTACTTACTAAGATTTTCCATGTACCAAGGTATGTTGCTAAGCATTTAACATGCATTACTTCATTTAATAGTCACAAAATTGCATGAAGTTAGCTTTATTATTCTTATTTTACTGATAATGACATTGAGCCTCAGTGAGGTTAAGTCAGGGCCATGAAAATAGTAATTGGTATTTCTGCTGCTTTCTAATCTTTTTGTATAAAACTGCACTGAGTCAAACTACAAAAGTCAATAAAATGCCTTTTCATATCCATGGTATTCTTTTCCCTTATCCTAGAAAATACAAGCTTGTCTTTGAGTAACATCTGAACTATAAATCCAACAAGAGTTCTCTATCAAGTCTCAAGAGGAGCCTACTGGCCTTGGCCTTGCAATGCACTTCCATTTATACACTTAACCTAAATAAAATGGCAATCATCATTCTGCCCATTTAAGGAGCTCTAAGGTTGGCCAATTTTAATAGGCTGTGAAAAGAAACAATAAATGATGAACCTAAAATATAGAAATGCAGAATTTTCATTCCTGAAAGCTTCAATTTGTGATTAAAGTCTGCAAATAAATTATTTAAAATGCAAATCTCCAATCTAGCAACATAAAGTAAATGAGAATATTACACAATGGTAGGAACAAAACAGAGCCATATTAATTTTTGTAAATTTACTATAAAGTGTTCTTTCAGATTTCATAATGATGCCTTATTTATCTTGCAAAATATTATAACAAATCCTTAAACTGGAAAGTAATTGTATCAATAACTTATATCAATAATTGCTTTGGCACCAATAATAGATTATACTACATTTTGCCAAAAGAATGAGACTGATCATAAATCAAAATTCTTCTTAATACAGATTTATAGCTTCAAATGGTAGATTTTTTCTTTTTTAATAAGATCCCATATCTTCCTCATGTTTGTGCATAATGAAGAAAGATTAAATGTGTTATCTATTCAATACTATATTTTTTTCTAACTGGTAACCAAAGTACAGGAAAAACAAACAAAATTACAAAGAAATGATTTGCAGCCATAATGGACTCAGTAGTGATTGACATGAACATTAATCTTGATATAATCACACACAAATATATCAGTACTCATATTATATAGTAAATATAACTGAAATGTTCTTATACTTTAACTTTGTACTCCAGTACAACAGGGGAACAAAACTAGGGATTTTCCATAGGATGAAGGTAGTAAAACAGTATAACTCATATTTCTCCTCCAGGAAAGTTGGTTAATTTCACTTATTCATAGTGGCAAAAAGTACCAGGTGATTTTCTGTATATATCTGTGTAGTAGATGCTGCTGATGTCCATCCCATATCTCCCTGGCCACCAGCTACATCTTGATGGTCAGTCGTTAAGCACACTGACCTCTGCTTTGCTGCCTGGGTACTTTCTTTGGAGCTGCTAGAGCTGCCTCAGCCCATGTAACTGCCTGGCAGATCAGAAGTGCTGGGGATTTAGTGCATAGAGGGCTGGAGGGTTGGGGGTGTCAATCCCTAGTCAATGAGGGATGGAAATCAATGTGCACAGAACTCAGCTTCTGCCATCTTCAGTGGGACAATTCTGAGGTTTGTTCTATAGAGTAATGAGAGGGTTTCAGGGCTATTGAGTTGTAACTGCTCATAAAATTATTCTGCTAATTAATATACACCTTATTGCTTTTCTCCCCTATTTGTCTCACATTTCCCATTTTTCTCACTAGTACTGAGCTCGCCTCTAAATAAAATACCTGCATTTGTGTCCATTTCTCAGTCTTCTTCAAGGGAAATTAACATATATGTTAATTAACCTAGTTGTTCCTTTTAAATACAGGAAAGTACCAACACATTTTAAGATTATGCTTTTCAGCTACAGTGAAAAACATCCAGTAAATTTATTTTTATACAAATGTAAAATTTTCCCCTTTCTTCTGTTTAAGATGCAAACAGATGTTTTCATGCTTTACAGAACAACCTTGGAGGGTATGTTTTTTCTCTAAAAAAAAAAAGCATAGTGTTAACTTTTACAGGTTTATTTTGCTAAGACCTTCTACTCCTCACATATAAACTGCAAATGTTCAACTCCCACTGCTATCAGTTTTTATCACTAGTACATATTGTTAATGTTTTACTTAAAATTATAAACATAAGATTCTAGATCTGTAAGGAGATTTTAAAATGTTTCAAACTTATTTAGTCCAAGTTTGTGGAATTCTATTTTTGCAATGGCCATCTCCTTTCCCAGCTCTGATTGCCATTACTCTACAGATTATTGAATCTAAGATAACAGTGACCATAAGACAGCCCTTTATTGTAAGAATACTGTGATCAAATAAGCTATCATACACTACAAGTTTTAAGATGAATTCTGATTTCAGAGAATTTGAGTAGGCCAAAACAAACAAACAAAAACATTGTCAGAATCGATTAAATATGGTAGTAATATCATCTCACACAGTCCCTTAAAGGGTTTCTCATTTCTCTACTTCACACTCAAGAATGATTTCCTTAGGACCTGAATATTTTCTGTGATCTCTCCAGATTGAATCTTTCCCTAGAAAGCATGCATATGCACTCAGAGTTACAACTTCAGTAGCAGACAAAACCCCTCCAAGATTCTTAAACTAATGTAAAACAACGGTTTTAACAAATTGGAACCATAAGAATTCAGAGAAAAGACTGGGGCAGAGATAAGGCTGAGAACTTTTTTAAAATATATTTTTATTGATTTCAGAGAGGAAGGGAAAGGAAGAGGGAGAGAGAGATAGAAACATCAATGATGAGAGAGAATCATTGATCAAATGCTTCCTGCATGTCCCACACTGAGGATACAGCCCCCAACCTAGGCATGTGCCCTTGACTGGGGATTAAACACTGAGCCACACCAGCTAGGCTAGGTGAGGCTGAGAACTTTTAACTCCCATATGTCCTTGGCTCTTTCTTTACTGGGGAAACCTACATTCCATTTAAAAACAAACAAACTAAAACAAAATAAAAAGTTTTCAAAATTTTCACTTACAGCAATTGCCTTAGAAGTGATGTCAACTTTTTTCATTATGTATGCCAGGAGTGGGGAAATTCCAGACCTTGGGAGGGCCATATAAGGCCCACAAGATCATTTGATCTGGCCTTGCCAAGACATGAGGGGTGAGTTAGTTAAATGTTTGAATAAATAAAGCAGGGTAATTTTTCAGTTGATAATTTTGTATGGCCTGAGAATGATGTTATAAATATCCAAGTGGCCCTTGGTAGAAAAAAAGGTTCCCCACCCCTGATTATGCCAACACCCCTCAATAATTGCCTCTAAGATCAATACCTAGAGTTAGACCCCATAAGTGAAAGAAGTATTTGAGAAACTATTTCATACACAGAAATTATTATAGGTTTTGCCCATATGTATTAGCAAGAGTCTGAAAAGTGCATATGGTGTGGTTTTTAATATTTATTAGACCAAGAAGGACAAAATGGATGATTGAATCTGGTTGAATTTATCAATATGATTGTATTCACACAAGATTCAGATTTTAATGTTATCTCAATTATCTGGGATGTCCTTAACAGCCTATTAGAATGGATAATTAAAGCTTGGGCTACGTAGTGGTCTGCAGCCAATGTGATTACATAGTCAATAATTGCCTGCCATCAAGGAGAAAGGGGGTCACAGCTATACTTCTTCTATAAAGGGCTAGGTAATAAATACTTTAGGTTTTGCAGTGCACATAACACATCTTCTCTTTTCCTTCCCTCCTTCCATCCTTCCTTCCTCCATCCTTCCTACTTCCTCCTCTTCCTCCTCCTCTTTCTCTTCTTCCCTTTAAAGTGTGAAAACGATTCACACAGGCTGTACACAAACAGGCCACCAGCTGGGCTTTGCCTATTGGTTGCAGTTGCTGACCTTTGCTCAAAAGAGTTCTGGCACTCCCTTCACTAAGCTTTAAGAATTCCAGTCATGAAAGCTCTGTGACATCTGCCCCGTAGCCTGGAGCCAATGATGAGAACTAGATATTTGAATTGAACTTTTGATGCCAATGGGTAATAATGAAGTCTGAATTGATGAAGAATGAATGGCAATACTGAAGCATTAAAGGCAATTCAAGAAACCAAAGTGTTTTTCCCTGCAGGGGTCTGTTGTAAAGAATATATCTGAGGGTCCTTAGGAATGAAATGTATGTATAGCCCAAAAAGCTCTAATTTCATGTTTATAAAGAAAACAATTTTAGATTTGAGTGCAAAAACTAACTGGAGTTACCATGGTGGGGATTTAGAGCCTCCTATCTGGAAATAAGGTGTATTGGTATATCACATCAAGCCTTAGATGTATCTCATAGAGATACTCTGTGAGTATTTTTAAGCCATGAATGTGTAGTGGCAATATATACACATAGGAAATGGCTGAATATTTACAGAGAATGAGAATATTATGGTAGGAAGGAAAAAATATAAGTCTCTGGAACTGTTCAACCCTGTTCCTCCATCATCACCAAAATAGGAAACTAAAACAAATACTGGGATAATTATAAAGATTATTGCCACCAACAAAAATTTGAAAGATGTAATAATGGTGGTATTGTTTCACATCTCTGCTTAGCTCATTGGTTTGCTGGTATAAAACAACTGGTGATTTTCATAAATATAACCAGGTGTTGATATCAATGGCTGTTGTACACATGACCTCTTTACTGGATATGAATGTGTCTGAAATGTACTAGTACCAGTCCCAAGTGAATGGTGGCTGCATTTCAGGCTCACTCATGGTGGTCCCTGAAGAAGAATGGTGGGAGGAAATTTTCCTAGTTGTCAGAACCTTAAGCAGTATCTCTAATTGTCCACTTTGCTTTGAAGAAAAGGCCTGGGCTATAGAAGAAAGAGTGGACAAGGATATGCTTATTTCAGAATTAAAATATATAAACTAGGTTACTAATTAAGAAAACATATCTTTGCAATATGAGCCTACAAGTTACTTTCTTCTATGTAATGATATCTTTACATTCTTTGTATCTTATATAAATGCAAGTTAGATTTGAATTCATGTTTCCCTGTTTCTTTGTGAGTAACTGGGCTAGTATAACAAGCCTATAGCCACACTGGTGATCAACAAATGCTTGCTGAATATTTTCTAGAATTACAACTGAGGTCCCAATAGGATCAAGGTTTGATCATTTTTTTATATGGCTGTAAAAAAAATTCATCTTGGAAATACCTTTCCCTGTGGCAAAGTACTTTCCACAAACATAAAGTTAATTTCAAAGAAAAACATATAATTCAGCAAAGTTGGGATACAGATCTTGAAGATATGAAACAGATATTATCCTTGAGTAATTACACCACTAGACTAAATTTTCATGACTTACATGGATTTGTCAAATGCATAGAAATGTATACTAAAAATCAAGTTTTAGGGAGAAGATCCAAGATGACAACGTAGGCAAATGCCTGTACTTGCTGCCTCCCACAACCACATCAAAATTACAACTAAAGTACAGAACAACCATCATCTAGGACCACCAGAAAGCCAGCTGAATGGAAGTACTACAACTAGAGAAGTAAAGAAGCAAGCACACTGCGACTAGGAGGAGGTACGGGGAGTGGAATGGGCTGGTCCGGCACCCACATGGGCTGCTTTTTTAATCAGAAGGGAGACTGCCTCTGTGGAGGCCGCCCAGAGGACTAAGGGGTCCCAGGCCCACACCAGATGCCCAGCCAAGGGGCCCAGAGCAGGGAAAAGAAGTCCCTATGGGCAGTAAGAATTACAGGCTGTAAAAACCAGGGCGGATTGGGGCTGAGTGACACACAGGCTGCTGGGGACCCAGCTGCTCCTCCTAAAAGGCCTATACCACAAACTTAGGCCTATACCACAAACTTAACTTACAAGGTCCTGCTTCCTCCCACTCCCTCTGAGCTCCAGTGCTGGGCGAGGCTCTGGGGGACCCAGACACATACAGGGAGAAACTGGGCTGTCTGGCATCAGGGCAGGAACTCGGGAGCAGCTTTCTTCAAGACAGAGCTGCTGGCAGTGGTCATTGTTCCTGTGCTAGGACCTCCCCTTCACAGGGCTGACTGGCAGCCATTGCTGTTTGCTCCACCCTGGTGATCCCCTGAGACCTCGCCCCACCCAATTTATAAACCCACCCAAGCTGTGTGCAGCAGCTTTTGCATATGAATGCCCTGTCCTTTCTCAAGCTAAAAACCTGTCAAACAAGATGCAGCTGGTTCAGGAGCGCCAAACATCAATAAAAGGCCCAAGACCTGGCACCAGCACCAACCTGCCTTGCTTCACAGCTGGGCCTTGTCTAGGCACTGCCAAACCTGATACAAAGAGGAGAACCTGCAGATCTCTCTGTAGCTCCTGCTTGGTGGCCCCAGGCAGTGGGTGACTTTGCACCTCCCTGGAGACCCAAGAGCCAGTGTACCCAGTGGTCAGAGTGAGACCATACCAGATTACAACTCTTCACATCCATAAGTGACACACTCACGGGGCAGACTCAGGGAGCACCAAAGCCCCACTGAAGCAAGTCCTTCCCCATAAGGGTGTCTCCCGCACAGCAGCTCTCCCACTGTAGTCACAGCTGGTCCCCATAGCCAATTGGCCTGGAAGTCAATTCCTCCCAGTGACACCAACAGCAATTAAGGCTCAACTACAACAAGACTGTGCACAAAACCCACAAAGGGGTGCACCAAGAGTGTCCACCTCAGGTGATTGAGGAGGCTGAGCCATTGGACCCTATAGGACACCTACTACACAAGCCCACTCTATCAACTCAAGGAGACTTAGCAGCTAACCAATACATAGAAGCAAACACAGGGAAACAGCCAAAATGTGGAGACAAAGAAACATGTCATAAATGAAAGAAATGGAAGAAAGCAAACTACTGGATATAGAGTTCAAAACCACAGTTATAAGGTTACTCAAGAATCTTCCAGAAACATCCAAAGGACTTAATGAGACTTTCAAGGATCTTACTCAGAATGCCAAAAAAAATGGAAAAGGACCAGTCAGAAATTAAGCATACACTGACTGAAATAAAGAATAATATATAGGGATTCAACAGTAAACTAGAGCAGCAGTCACCAACCAGTGATCCATGGACCACTGGTGGTCCGTGAGGTCCAAAAGGTTGGCGACCACTGGGCTATAGTATCCCAAGAATCAAATAAATGATTTGAAATATGAGGAAGCAAAAACCACCCAACCAGAGGAGCAAAAAGAAAAAATATGAAGATAGTGTAAGGAGCCTCTGGGAAAACTTCAAGCGTACCAACATCCAAGTTATGGGGGTGCCAGAAGAAGAGAGAGAGCAAGATATTGAAAATCTATTTGAAGAAATAATGACAGAAAACTTCCCCTACCTGGTGAAAGAAATAGACTGACAGGTCCAGGAAGCATAGAGATCCCCAAACAAGAGGAATCCAAAGAGGACCACACCAAGACACATCATAATTAAAATCCTGATACAGTTTTTGCACTGGAACATGTGGTGTTCCCCTGGGCCAGATGGCTTTCTCAGATTCTTTGTCCATCAGAGTCAAAGAATGAAACCACTGATGGAAGAAGGTATAGCAAATGTGGAAATTTACTGAAGAACAAGCAAAGACTCCTACATGGGGAGGGGGAAAGAGTCCCACCAAGTTCCTTTTTCCCCTTTTTATAAAGGCTGCAAGTTTTGTGCCTCAATATTCCCTCTGATTGGCCACTATTCCCCTTTGGTTTGGTCACTATAGCAACTCCTGAGCTCAAAGGTCAAACCTCACATAGGACATGTAAGGTCCTCCTTTATTCTGTAAATGTAAACCTTTGGCTACTCCCAGTTTCCTTATCTTATGGAAATGTAACTTCTGCCTTTCCCTTGTCTTATGGAAATGTAACTGTTGCCTCTCCCAACTCCTCTGTTTTATTGAAATGTACCCTTTTGTAACTCTGTAGCCCTGCGTTTTTTCCATGGACCCCCTTAA
>NW_005876151.1:0-10520 GCF_000147115.1 Myotis lucifugus | reverse complement strand
TGTCCCTCTTTGAATTGGGGCCTGCGGTGACCGGGGGCCCTCTCTCCGCAGCTTCCCTGAGGTGAAGGACTACATCCAGGACTACCTGTCGCTGCTGGAGCAGAAGCCGTTCCTGGCCCAGGACAGGACGGAGCTGTACGTGCTGTTCAGCAGCTGCCTGGAGGTGAGCCGCGGCCGCGCCCGTGCCGGGACCCAGCTTCCGAAAACCTCCGAATACCGTTTCCCGTCGGTGAAATGAGCAAAAGGGTTCTGAGCCCTGGCCGGTGTGCTCAGTGGTTGGAGCCTGGGCACCCAAGGGTCATGGTTCGATTCTGGTCAAGGGCATGGGCCTGGGTTGCAGCTTTGATCGCCAGCCCTGGTCGGGGCGTGTACAGGAGGCAACCCATCGGTGTCTCTCACATCGATGTTTCTCTCCCCCTCGCTGTGCCCCTCCTCCCTCCCTTTCACCCTCTGGAAATCGGTGGGAAACATACCCTCGAGTGGCCATTACAATGAAGGAAACGACAAGAACGCTGTCCTTCCCGTCCGCCCTAGGATTCGATCCACGAGAGGAACAGCGCGCTCCCCGCCCGGGACGAGGCCACGTGCCTCCGGGAGGAGGGCCAGTTCCTCGAGGCGTGTCTGCTCAGGGGGCGCCGCGGGGACCCCGCCCCGGAGGCCTCGGTGGAGCGCCTGCAGGAGACGGCCCAGATCCGCCTCTGCCTGGACCGGGCCTGCGAGGTCCTCTCCGAGCTGCAGGGAGGCTCAGGCAAGTCCCCGTCCTTGCTCCCCGCGGCTCAGAAACCCCAGGACTAGGAAGCCGGGGCCCAGGCCCTCGGGGTCTGCCCGGGCTGAGGACGGGCGCGATGCCCTCAGCCGGCGCCGACCGCGCTCTCCGTGACCCGCAGAGCCGGCCGAGGAGCGGCGGCGCTTCCTGCGGCAGGTGGAGCGCTTCTGCGCGCAGAGCGGGAACGACTGGCACCGCGTGTACCTGGTGCGCAGGCTCGCGAGCCGCCGGGGCATGGAGTTCGTGCAGAGCTTCCTGCGGCCCGGCCACCCCGCCCAGTGGGTGTTCCCCCAGGAGGTCCTGGTGCAGCAGGTGAGGAGCGGGTGGGGCCACACCTGCGGGCACCTGTCCCGCCCGCCCCCCACCCTCCGGGAAAGGCCTGCGTCTGCCGGGCCAGGGTCTCTGTGCTCCAGGGACGCCCTCCGCGGGCCGTGACCTTCAGCAGCCGAAGGAGAGAAAAGGACATACGCACGCGGGCTGCTCGCCACCCTCCCGCCAAGCTGCCTTAGGCACATGGACGTTTCTCTCTCTCCCCTCCTCCCTCCTCTCACTCTCTCTGAAAATCAGCGGGGACATGTCCTCAGGTGGGGGTCCGGGCGGAGCGCCCGGGGGGAGCGGAGAAGGCTCCGTGGCACTGCCTCCTGGGCAGCGATGTTCCTGTGCTCGTGGGGCGAGGCCTCTCTGCCCTCAGTCAGAGCCCAGAAGCCACGTGGGCCTCGGGGCCTCTCCGTGGTCCGGCCCCCGTGGGTAGAAATGGACACGCTCTCGCTGTCCCTGGTTAGAAAAGTGGCACTAGCACCCTGGCTGTTCTTACTGTCACCTGGAGTCCAGGCTGAGGGACGTCCCCTCTCTGGTGCTGCTGTGAGTGGGGCAGGCAGCGCTGCGGGGTGGGCGTCGCTTCCTCCCCCCACACCCCCCTCCGTGCACCCAGGCCCCCCGCACCCCCTGCCTCTGTGCACCCAGCCCTGCACTGCGTGCCTGGCGCCAACCCGGAACCCCAGGTCTGCGCCCCTGAGCCTGCAATGATGACCTGCTTTCGTACCTACACACATGGTTCTCTGCTAAACCTCCCCCTGCCCCCCCCCCCTCCCCCATACACACGGGAACCCTGTGCTCCGGGGGTTGCAGGAGAAACCTCCGGGCCAGATGGACCGCTACCTGGTGCACGGGCTGGAGTACAAGGCCGTCCGCGACGCTGTGGGCAAGGCCGTCCTGGAGTGCAAGCCCCCGGCCATCGCGGCCGCCCTGAAGGTAGGACGCGCCCTGTCCTGGGTTATGTGGGACGAGGCAGGGGAGGGTGTGTGTGGGGGGCGTGGAGGGGGGCCGGGGGATGGTGCCGGCATCTGCGAGGAGTCGGTCCTGCGGGTGCTGACTGTGGGCGCCCGTGGCCCTCCCTGCTTATGGTAAGAGCCATGCCGGGTTTTTGGAATCTCGTCTTTGTATATATTTTTTTTAATTTTAATATGTGTTTATTGATTTCAGAGAGGAAGGGAGAGGGAGAGAGAGATAGAAACATTAATAATGAGAGAGAATCGTTGATGGGCTGCCTCCTGCACACCCCACACTGGGGATGGAACCCATAACCCGGGCCTGTGCCCTGACCGGGAATCAAACCGTGACCTCCTGGTCATAGGTTGACGCTCAACCACTGAGCCACGCCGGCCGGGCTGGAATCTGGTCTTGAACGTGTTCTGGGCTTCCTTTGTGGGCCCCGTGCACCCCGGCATCGTGCAGGGAAAGAGGCGGTCCTTCCTAGGCTCAGGGCGAGTTTTGGGGACCATGACGTCGGGAGAAGGGGGACGATGGCGATGGTTCCGTCACGAGGCCTCTGGTACATGTGCAGGGAACTTAGCGGCTGATGGAGCTCGCGGCCTGGGTACTGTCGCCCTGAGGTGACCCCTCGGGTGCAGGCTGCAGAGTCTGGGGGAGTCTCCCTGCCCCTCATGGGCGGGGGCCCGGGGGTGGGCTGACCGCGCTGCCCAACCTCCCTGCCCTCCTCGCCCCAGGCCTGCAGGGGCTCCCAGACTCACCAGGCCGCGTACCTGCTGCTGGCGCTCTTCCGCGAGGTGGCCGTGCTGTACCGGTCCCGCAGCGCCCACCTGCACCCCAAGCCGGAGGTGAGTGCCAGCCTCGGGGCGGGGCGCGGTCCCAGGGTTCGGAGGGGACCCCTGAACAGAGTCAGCGTCACAGACACAGCCCTGGTCGGGCGGCGCAGTGGACAGCACCCCCCTTCCTTCCCCCAACGCCGGGACTGAGCCCTCTGTCCCGGGACGGCCGGTAGGCGTCTGCTGTGAACATGGCTCATGTCTGCAGAGCGACCCTGTGGGCACACGGCCTGCTCCTCCTCGTGTTTTAACGATGAACCCCGTTCTCCCGTCAGCAACGCGACGCCCTGTGCAAGTTCATCGCAGAAAGCCAGACCCTGTCCCCGGACGCAAGAGAGTTCGCCACAGACCTAGTGACCAACGCTCTGCCGCTGCTGAGGACCGCGGGGCCCGGAGACGGCGGCCTGGCGGGCACGGTGACCGAGCTGGCCGTCCACGCCGCCGTCACCCTCCTCTGCGGGCAGCACGGGATCTTGGAGCCCCTGAGGAACTTGGCCTTCTCTCCGGCCACCATGGTGGTAAGACTGCCCCCGGCCGCGCAGCCGGGTCCACGGGGCTGCCACGCAGACCCCCACGCACGCTGTCTGTGCAGGGACCGCTGAGCCCACCTGTGTCCTTGGTCCCCGCCGGCCTGCGTCTCGCCCCATCCCTGCGCTCACATGTGGGGAGAATCAGACCTCGCCCTCTGTTGCCATGGAGAGCTGTTATGTTTCTCTTTTTCTCTTTAACATTTATATATATTTGTAAATATATTTTTATTAATTTCAGAGAGGAACAGAGAGAGAGATAGAAACATCAAAGATGAGAGAGAATCATTGATTGGCTGCCTCCGGCACCCTCCTACTGGGGATCGAGCCCACAGCCTGGGCATGTGCCCTTGACTGGAATCAAACCCAGGACCTTTCAGTCTGCAGGCCGATGCTCTATCCACTGAGCAACACCAGTCAGGGCTTTAATATATTTTTATTGCTTTCAGAGAGGAAGGGAGAGGGAGAGAAACACCCATGATGCCGTAGCCCAGCGGTTGCCAACCGTTTGTCCATGAGGTCTGAACAGTTGGTGACCGCTGCCCTGGCCGGTGTGGCTCAGTGGATAGAGCGTCAGCCTGTAGACTGAAGGGTCCCGGGTTCGCGTCCAGTCAAGGGCACGTACCTCGGTTGCAGGCTTTCCCTGGCCTGGGCCCTGGTTGGGGCACGTGCAGTAGGGAACCAATCAATGTGTTTTTTTCACATTGATGTTTCTGTCTTTCCCTCTCTCTTCCACTCTCTCTAAAAATCAATGGAAAAATATCCTTGGGTGAGGATTTAAAAGTAATAATAATAAATAAATAAAACTTTATTTAAAGAAAGAAACATCAATGATGAGAGAGAATCATTGATCGGCTGCCTCCTGTACACCCCCTACTGGGGTTCGAGGCATGTGCCCTGAGGAGGAATCAAACCCAGGACCCTTCAGTCCATAGACCGACGCTCTACCCACTGAGCAAAACTGGCCAGGGCGAGAGCTCTTATATTTCTGCACAGACAGCACCTGGGGCCCAAGAGAGGGGAAGCCGGGCCTCCTGCCTGCGTCTGAAGCCGGCTCTGCTTCTTCGTGTTTTAGAGGGCGTTCCTCCCGACGATGCCGGAGGACATGCTGGCACAGGCCCGGGGCTGGCAGGGGATGGAAGGCGTCCGCTGGTACAGTACGTGTCGGTGTCTGAATGTCCCACCCTCTGCGCTCGGACAAGCTTCCTGGTGGCACGTGAGCAGGGGCCCACGGGGTCGGTGCCCCCAGATGGTGCCGCCTGGGAGCAGGGGGCTGGAGCCGCGCCCGAGGCTCAGCCACAACACAGCCCTGCATCGGGCCCTCAGACAGTACTTTTAGGAAAATGAAACAGAGACAGGACAGTATAACCCGTGACTTTACGTAAAGTCTGCGGGGCCCTGAGTAAATAACCCTTTCGTAAGTATTCCTCTTTTACCGCGTCCAGCGCAGCTAGAGAGCAGACAGGAGTCCTGAGTAGGGGCGGCTGGAGATTGAGAAAATGAAAGAAAGAGACCGACACAGAGACAGAGGGAAAAGCTGGGGCCGGCTGGGACAGCTGTCCTCTGATGGAGAGACAGGGACCCAGAGCTGGCACAGCATGATTATTTTATGCAGCATGATTCCAGGAAGTGTTACTAGAGTTTAAGACAAAGGAAATTATGTGAAATCATGGTTAAAGATCAAGCTATAATTCTTCATTCTTGAGGCTTCTTTGTAATCATCACTCCTGGCTGGGCCTGTATAATTGCGTCCATTCCTGGTGCCTGGCTGAACTTAATGAACCACCCCTGGCGCCTGAGCTAAAGGTCAGACTGACAACACACCTGCCTCTGGCAAGGTCTGTTTCCAGGGTACGGCTCTGCCAGGCGCCACTGGATTCAGACGACAATCAGCTCAGGGGCCTTTCCCAGGCGCTCTCGACACCTTCTATTTATTTTTTTTAAATGTATGTTTATTGATTTCAGAGAGGAAGGGAGAGAGAGAGACAAACATCCGTGATGAGAGAGAATCATTGATCGGCTGCCTCCTGCACGCCCCACACTAGGGATGGAGCCCGCAACCCAGGCCTGTGCCCTGACCGAGAATCAAACCGTGACCTCCTGGTTCATAGGTCGACGCTCAACCACTGGTCTGAGTGACTAATGCCTTTAAACTAGTTCCCAAGCTGGTAGAAAGCATGCTCAGGGCAGAGAACGGGCTCAGAGAGATCAGCCGCGTGGAAAGGGCCGGCCACCTGCCTCCCAAGCGGCCCTGGCTCGGCGTGGAGTCGGCGTCTCCTGCTCCGGAGAATTCCGCTCCGAGCAGCTTCCACACGCGGCCCACATGCCTTCCCTCCTGTGGGGGTCAGGCCGGGAGGACGGTTAGCCTCCCTGTGCACCACACGGGTCAGTGGGGAAACCTCGCCTGCCAACATGGTCCCTCCTCTTCTTCCCACAGAGTGTCCCAGAGGCCACCCGTGCGCTGTCGGGGAGGTGAGTCTGGGTGTTGGGACAGGATTTGGGGGGCTCAAAAGGCATGTTCCTTTGGGTCTGGGGACATGGAGGAGCGGGGGGGTCTTGACCTCCCAGGGGAACAGGCGCCTCTGAGGGCTGTCCCAGCCGCTCACAAACATCCGCACGGAGCTCAGGGTGTCCAGCCGGGCTCCAGCTCGGCACCTTGCGCACGTCTTTATGGGGGGCCTGTCCTGGGCAGCATCCCTGGCCCCGGCTCCAGCTGCCAGGAGCACCCCGTCTCCTCAGTGCAGCACCCAGAGATGCCACTGTCCCTGGGCGACAGCATGGCTGTGGTCAGGAACCACCACCAGCCACCTCCGTGGCCCGCAGCGTGGGCTCAGGGACATGGGACCGGCAGAGAGGGGGCCGGGAGGAGGAGAGAGAGACGCTTAGCTCTCGGCCCCGGTGCTGAGTCGCCCCGTCCGCACGGCCCCCTCCCGTGGCACCGCTCCCTGAGCTGACGCCCCCTCTCCCCAGTGCGGCCTGCCCATGCAGCAGAGCGTCTGCCTCGACTGCGGCGTGCCCGTAGGAGGGCAGGACCACAAGCCCAGCCGAGGATTCACGGTCGTCCAGTGCGTAAGGCTGTTCCCTTCTCCTGCTCACCCCTCCCCCGGCCGAGGGCTGTTTCTCTGCCACCCGATCAGCTGGCACTGAACGTGAAACCTGGGTCAGTGCCCGGCTGGGCATCGGGCCACGGTCCTGTGGTCGTACCACATGGACGTGCCAGAGCTGCCATTGGCCACAAACCATCAGAATGTCCTAGAACCACCAATGGGCATTCACAGGAATAAGTACTATTATATGTCCCTCAAAAATGCGTACACACTTTGAATAATTTTTTAAATATACTTTTACTGACTTTAGAGAGGAAGGGAGAAGGAGAGAGAGAGAAACATCAGTGATGAGAGAGTCATGGATCGGCTGCCTGCTGCACGCCCTCTAGTGGAGATCCAGCCCACAACCTGGGCATGTGCCCTGAGCAGGAATGGAACCCTGACCTCCTGGGTCATAGGTCAACGCCCACTTTGAGTAATTGCTCATTTCAGTGGGTCAAATCCGAAAGGAAAGAAACACCACCCGAGCTTCTGCTGGTAAAGTGTGTGTACATTTGTGGGGGCAGCTGTATTTTGGCCACTGGACATGTCCCTCAGGCCGCACCTGCCCCCTGGGCGTGGCCGGGGCTCCTTCGCCCGACCCTGGTCCCAGTCGTTGATTTGGGAGAAGGAGGCCACTGCCCGTGTCCCGGGCCGATGTCGGCTGCCCCAGAAGCCCGCTGTCCTGAGCCTCCTGTCCCCCGGATTGCAGCGGGAGAAGCAGGTCCGGCCGGCCGGCCTGCCCCGTGGCCCGGGGACGGCGCCGAATGCCGCTTCCTCCAGCCACTTTTCCCGGAGAAGCTGTGGGTCCCGGCTCAGCCAGGAGGGTGGTTCTAGAAAGAAAAAGGCTCTGGCCCAGCCGACGTGGCTCGATCCCCCATGGGGGGCGTGCAGGAGGCAGCCAATCAATGATTCTCTCTCATTGCTTTTCTCTCTCTCCCTCTCCTTTCCTCTCCTTTCCTCTCTGAAATCAATAAAAATATATTTAAACAAAAAAGAAAAAAAGACTCTTGGGAAGATCGCCAGGGCTCTGAAGAAAAAGTGCTTTTAATGTTATTTTCCCCCCAAACGGGAGCCTGGCCTTCGGGCCCCCGGGACCTGGGTGGGCCCCCATCTGGGAAGAGATGACCTTCGCCCTCACCTGGCCTCTCCTGCTCTTTCCAGAAACGAGGCGGACAGAACGCAGACGGGCCACGTGCTGGGAAGCCCGCCCCCCGGGGACGAGGCCGTGGCCTCTGACCGAGACCTGTCCCCCGCGGCCTTCCTTCTCGCCCGGCTCCTCACTCACCTGGCCATGCTTTGGGGAGCGGCCCTCAGCCCCCAGGTACGCGCAGGGCTGCCAGCTGTGTCCTGCCGCTGGGCGTGGGCGCCGGGCTGTCTCCCAGGGCCCCCCCTCCTGTGGGTTTCAGATTCGTCTTCCCACCAAGGCCCCCAGGTAACGCGAAGGTTACCCCCCCACCCCCCCCTCACGCAGCACCCGGCGGGATGGAGGAGTGCCCACCGCCTTTAACAAGTCCATTTTAGTTTTTTATATTTTATTGGTTTCAGGGAGAGAGAGAGACATCACTGATAAGAGAGAATCCTAGAGTGGCTGCCTCCTGCATGCCTTCCCCCCGCCCCCCGCCATGGGGATCCAGCCCGCAACCCGGGTACATGCCCTGACAGGGAATCAAACCCTGACCTCCTGGTTCATAGGTCGACGCTCAACCACTGAGCCACGCTGGCAGGGCTGTCAAGTCCATTTTCAATGCCCGACTCTGTCCACACCCGGCCCTGGAGAGGCTGCCGCACTCAGCGGTCTTCCCGTGTCAGGGCCATGGCTCGGGCAGAGCAGCCTTCCCTCTGGGTTCCTGAACCACGAGAGCAGAGAGCCCTTTCCCTCCCGCGATCCCGAGGCCCCTGTGGGCTCCTCCGCTCCGCCTCTGCCTCCGCTGTGAGAGTCCCCACGCGGCTGGGCCCATCTGACGCGCTGTCCCCACCCGCCCAGGCGCTGACCGGCATCATCAAGCCCGCGGTGAGGGACCCAGGCGCCTTCCTGCAGCAGCACATCCAGCGGGACCTGCAGCAGCTGATGCGGACGCTGGGCAAGAGCGCGGACGACACGGCCCAGGTGGTGCACCTGGTGCTGTGCGTCCTGCTCCGGGAGCAGCACCCCCTCTCCGACCAGAGTAAGGGGCGAGGGCGCCCGTGGGGTTGGGGGTGGGGGTTCCGGGCACAGCTACAGAGCATGGGGCCCGGGGGACACACGGTTGGCGATGGGTGCGGCGCCCCGGCCGGCAGACGGGACGGTGTGCCTGCCCGTCTGTCCCCTCCAAGCTCCCCGCTGGGTGCGCAGAGGGTGCGGGCGGCTTTGCCGTCTCCAGTGTCGGCGGTTGGAGCATCTTCACAGGGAACATGGGAGCAGGGCAGCAGGAGACATTTTTAAAATATACTTTTATTCCCAACTTCTTAGAGGGACAAGTGGCGTTCAGCCACCCGAGATTGAGCAGTAACAGGTCTGTGATGCCCTGAGATGTCCGGGGCTGCACGCGCTACACTGACTGGCTCAGCGTGTGCCTACCCTACGCCGGCAGGCGCGGGTAACCCGTTGAACCCCATTCGTGATGGGGATCGGGGATTGCAATTATTCCCCATGAACGAGGAATTCCCAGTAAGTGCGGGTCATAAGCTTGCGTTGATTAAGTCCCTGCCCTTTGTACACACCGCCCGTCGCTACTACCGATTGGATGGTTTAGTGAGGCCCTCGGATCGGCCCCACCGGGGTCGGCCCACGGCCCTGGCGGAGCGCTGAGAAGACGGTCGAACTTGTAAAAAAAATAAAAATAAAATAAAATATACTTTTATTGATGTCAGAGAGGCAGGGAGAGGAAGGGAGAGATGGAAACATCAGTGATCAGAATCATGGATCGGCTGCCTCCTGCACGCCCCGCACTGGGGATCGAGCCCGCAACCTGGGCCTGTGCCCTGACCGGGAATCGAACCGTGACCTCCTGGTTCAGAGGTCGACGCTCGGCCCCTGAGCCGGCGGCAGGAGCCATTTTTAAATCCTCAGGTTGATTTGGAAGATACCCACTCCCTTTCCCTAAAAAGGGGACGACGTTTCGGTTGGACGCTGACCAGTGCTCACTGTGGGGGCAGCTGTGTCTGGTGCCTGGGGACCCACACGCGTGTCTCGTAGGGTCTTTCAGCTTCGATGCCGTCTTGTCAACCAAGCAGAAGAGAAACTCCTGGGAGAAGCTCCTGCAGGCCCTCCTGCTGCCGGAACTGGAGGCAAGTGGGGGCAGCGCCCGGGGGGCGGGGGGGGATCATCCTGGCAGCCGCTGGGGCTCGGCCCATGCGCCTTAGCAGCAGGGCGGGAGGGGATGCGGGCCTGAGCCTCATGCCATCGGGCGCCATGACCTACAGTTAGTGTGAAAGCAGCGGGGCTGTTTGGTGACGTGTAAAATGAGCGGCCGGCCCGGCCGGTGTGGCTCAGTGGATAGAGCATCAGCCCCTGGACTGAAGGGTCCCAGGTTCCATTCCAGTCAAGGGCACGGACCTCGGTTGCAGGCGTGATCCTGGGATCCTGGGCCCTGGTCGGAGCTCCGCAGGAGGCAACCAATCGATGTCTCTCTCACATCGATGTTTCCCTCTCTCTCCCCTTCACTCCCACTTTCAATGGGAAAACATACCCTCGGGTGAGGATTCCCAAACAAACAAGTGAAATGAGCAGTCCAGACGCCCTGGTTGTCCAGGGCCTGGCCCCAGGCGCCCCCAGCGCCCGCGTGGCCCTCACACCCAGCGCCCTGTCGTGTGCCCCCAGCGTCTGGACAAAACCCTCCTGGAGGTGAACGATCGCATCAGCCGGGACGAGCGCATCAGCTCCGACCCGGTGGCCAGGATCGTGCTGGGGGACCCGGCCGCCTTCCTGCGCCGCCTGCCCCGGGCCAGCGCGCTGCACTGCTCGCGGTGTGAGCTGCCGCGCCCGGGTCACCGTGAGCACCTGCGGCACGTGTTGAAGCAGAGGAACGGCCGGGAGAGCCTGCCCGTGCTCTGG